>NW_007251505.1:1944-42816 GCF_000164805.1 Carlito syrichta
GAGTGTAAACTAGTGCAACCTCTGTGGAAAGCAGTGTGGCGATTCCTAAAAGCTCTAAAAATTGACCTTCCATATGACCCTGCAATCCCCCTACTGGGAATATACCCTGAAGAACACAAATCACTCTATAAAAAAGATACCTGCACACGTATGTTTATCGCAGCATTGTTCACAATAGCAAGAACCTGGAAACAACCATGCTGCCCATCAAAAGAGGACTGGATTTAAAAAATGTGGTACATATACACGATGGAATACTACGCAGCCATAAAAAAGAACAAAATCATGAATTTCGCTGCAACCTGGATGGAACTAGAGTCTATAATACTGAGTGACCTCTCACAAAAACAAAAATCCGAATATCACATGTTCTCACTCATATAATGGACCTTGAACATCCAATGCAATACTATGAGAAAATGACGGATGGTACTGGGAAACTATGGGGGGGAGGGGGATGGGAATTAACAGTAGCCTATTTTCTGTCGGGGGGATGGGAAAACACCTCTTATCTAACGGGGTGCCTGGAATGAAAACGTCATTGTACACCTAAACCCTTAACTGTTACCCCACAAAAACCATAATAAAAATATCCTGATTAATGAAAAAAAAAAAATTGTTTTCAAATTCTGAGAATTCTTTCTTCTGCTTGATCTAGTCTACTGTTTAACCTTTCACATGTATTTGTATTTTCTTTAGTGGACTTTTTAGTTCCAGAATTTCTTTTTTTTTTTTTTTAAGAAAACAGGATTTATTAAGAGGACAGAAAATCTCCCACAGAAGAAGGGGACCCAAAGGGATTGCTACAGGATTTATTTTTTTTTAATATATATTTCTCTTTTAAATTTCTTACTTATATCCTAAATTGTTTTTCTGATTTATTTGCATGTTCTCCTGAATTGTCTTGTATCTCACCAAGCTTCTTTAAAATCAATGATTTGAATTCTTCATCTAGGATAGTGAAAAAATTTTTAAAATTAAGATCTATTGCTGAAGAATCATTGTGTTTCTTTGGATGTATTGTATTCCTTGCTTTTTCGTGTTTCCAGTTTCCTCACATTAATATCTGTATATCTGGTGTTACAGTCACTTCCTATTCTTAAGTTTATTTTCATAAAGAAAGACTTTCCTCCAAAGATGTATCAGTGTTTTTGGTTGGGTTGGTCTCTTTGATTCTGGGTGCATTCAGTAGTGTAGTCTCTGTATAGCTTATTTAGCTGTAAACAACATTAATGATATCTGTGATTTCCTCAGTGAGTTAGGGTGCTATTAGTAGAGCAGGTTATCATGAAGTCTTTCTGGGTATTGGAATGCTAGGTGAGCCTTGTTAGGATGCAGTTAGTAGAGTATGAAAGACTTCTGGGTATTGGAATGCTAGGTGGGCCAGACTTTAGATGCCTTCATGGCAGCAGTGGGCTGAGTTTTCCTATCTTTATCCCAGGGCAATGTATACTGATACCAGTGTCTGTGGTTACCTGTAGGCCTCCAGATGCCTTTCTCAGATGCTAACAGCTGCAGCAGTGGACTGGATAGATGAATATGATTCATTTCTGTAAACAGTCAGTGTGGCATTGGTAATAGCCACAGTGATAGCAGTGGTTGGATGATTCTTTGGGTGCCGAGTGGTGTCTGTTGATGTTGGCAGTGGTTGCAATAGGCTTGTTGACTCAGTTTCCAGACCCTCAGGTGGTGCTTGCTGGTAGGTTTCAGCTGAGGTGGTAATGGTAGTGGGTTTAGACCCAACTTCAGGCCTTGGGTAGGAAGGCTGAAATGCCCAAGGTAGTAGATTGGGTTGAGCGATCTCCAAGACACTGAGTTATTATGCACTGTTGCAGAGAAAGAAGCAAAGATAGATGTGGCAGGCTTGTGTTTGGGTCCCCAGTGGTAAAAGCAGGTGGGAATGGTTAGAGCAATCCTCGGGCGTGAGATTGAATGCTGAATGAGGGGTAGAGGCAGCTGCACTAAAGCCCTGCTGCTGGAAAGGGTGGAGCCAGCCTTGACGGTTACATTATGGGCTGGTGGGTGGGAGACGAGACGCACATGTCTCTCATGCCTCAGTCCTGGTAGGGGTTTGCGGCTCCAGCTACAGAGGCCTCCACACAGCTTGTGATTAAGCCCCAGGGGCAACTCACACCCACTCACAGCCCTGCCTCAGTCCGAACGGTGCTCATGTCTTGTGTTAGAATCCGTGGTAAAAGCTAGGAATGGGGAAATGGCTAAGCCATTTCTTGGTAATACACTGAGATACATTAGTAGAGTTGTGGGAATTCTCAGGGGAGGAGGAATTATTTATTTACTTATTATTATTATTATTATTATGAGTTGGAGTCTTGCTCTGTTGTCCAGTCTGGAGTGCAGTGACACATTCATAGTCACCACAGCGTTGACTTGCTGGGCTCAGGTGATCCTTCCACTTCAGCCTTCCAAGTAACTGGAACTATAGGCATGCACTACCATGCCCAGTTAATTTTTCTTTATTTATTGTAGAAACAAGGTGTCACCAAGTTGTCCAGGCTGGTCTCGAACCCCTGAGCTCAGACAAACTGCCTGCCTCTGCCTCCAGATGTGCTGGGATTACAGGCTTGGGTCACCATGTCCAGCTAGGAGGACTTATAAATACTCCTGGGAATTTTCTTCGAGATATCCAATACCCAGATTTTCTTCTTTCCTAACTCTAATCTGCAGGTATATCAAAATTAGAAGCGGTTCACATGAAAAAGCTTTGCAGGGCTTGATTCCTTCCAATATACCCCAGATTGTCTGGGCTTTCCACCCACTTATAACCACTTTATGTTGTTTCCCATAAGGTGTTCTGGGAGAGCTAATGTGCAATAAGTTCTGAGTGAAGAACTCAGGGAAATTTCTCATCGCTATAGTGATTATTCTTTTTGTATTTGAGGCCCTGAAGGACTATAAGGATAAAAACAAGTAGAAAATGGAGAAAAGGTCATTTCAGCTCATGGAAATAGATGCTTAATGGAATGTGGGATACTTTTAGTCAATGATTAGCCTTTACTAAATTTTGTCATGTGCTACACACATCCTGCATAGACAAGGAGACAAGGTCAGAGAGAAGATCACAGACAAGGAGATAAAGAGAGTGATCATATGCATTTACCCTGGTTTCACAGGTAATGAATGATGAACACTGGGTGTGGCTCCCAGATTTTTCCTCCAAAAAGAATACACTAACCTCCAAGCTTGACTTCCATAAAGGTGGGTATTTAGAGATGAATAATCGGTTCAATGCAGCAGTGACACTCACTCACTGTAGCTTACATGATCTTTGTATTTTGTGTTCCCTAAAAGAGACATCAAAGGGTTATGGGAATTGTCCCCATCAGTGATATACTAATATACTAATGCTAATATATACTAATGCTGATTTTTGTTCTTTCACAGTCTACTGCCTAAATTAAAGCACTTTTCTCAAAATCCATCTTTTTTATGTCATGTATATGTGTGTTTAAATCCATCGTTTTTATGTCATGTGTATGTGTGTATAAATCAATCTTTTTATGTCATGTGTATGTGTGTATAATAAAACATTATACACACACATATATATAGTATATGTCTACACATATGAACGCATGAAATCTCCACAACCTGAATGCCAGTTTCTCCAATTTCTCGTCTTCATGGACCAATGCGTGACAGGTGTCTAGCAGCTTTATTGAGCCATGGATGAACACTGCTGGTGAAATTATTTTCCAAAATGAAATGTTTTTTCTTCCTAAAAAGAAGATAGGTGGCTTAATTTTTTCAACAGATTTTGATACGTAGTATCTATTTTGTAAAGAGAATAAAAATCTAGTTGCAAAATATTTTACATGTGAAAGTGATATCAAAAATATTTTGCTTTCATTCTTCATAAGCCACTTTATTCGGTTTCAAGGTCATTATCCAAATCCTTTCACTTTTTGTTATTCATGCCTCAATTTTATGGCATGCACGCTTCAAAAAAACAGGAGAAATTTCAAATATGAATAGAGAATAAAAGTCTGGTTGTTACAGTAGGCTAGACACCTCATCTAGTTCTCAGCGTGAATTTCAACCTCACTGCTTGCTGTGTTTCTTTGCAAGAGGCAGGTTTCACTCTGCTCTAAAGTACCACACTCTGCCTTGATAACTCATCCTTCTCTGTTTGTCAAGAAGTCTCTAAAGGCAAAGAGATGTGATTACAAGGGAAGAAAAGTGCTACTTTTTAAAGGTGAAAATTCCAAATGGAAAATAATCTGTCTTGTATGTCTGCATTGTAACACAGTATTGCCTTGAGTGCTTTTTGAAAAATAATTCAAATAAAAAATAAAAAATAATTCAAACTCTTGAAATATATTCCATATTGTGTTTGAGATTAGTGTGATATGAGAAATTTTCAGTAAATGTTAGTTATGTAAAGGGATGCTGTTTGTACAGATTTCATTAATTCGCCCTCTTATTCCCATGGTAAAAAACAGGTTGATATCATAAGTGTAACTTTCCATTTTAGTAAAGTTTTATTTGGGGGGAGGGGAAGGCATCTTGCACATCAGCTTCATGATTGGTTATTCTGTTATCTTTACAGAACTAACATGAAGAAAAGATTACTTTCCCTAAATTTATTTTTAAAAGATATTTTGTGGTGCTTTTTCATTGAAGCATGGTTTAAAGGCCTATTTCAAGGAAGAAGTCAAGAAAGTATATAGCTTTCAATTCCAGTTGAGGGGCAGACATTTTTTAATGGGAGAAGTCCATTAGCATTCTCCATAAATATTATCACTGAGCACAATTAGATAGGTTTGACTATGCATTTAAAAAATTCCTCAAAAAGCAATTCTTCAGTGACTGGTTTTTCCACTTGCTTCCACACTAATACCTTCTCTTTAGAAGTAGATTTATGCTTCAGTGAGTGGCAGTTGCCTTTGTAAATTCTATTTTCTCATGTAAATGGCTTGCACACCAAAACAAAGCAACTCTATACAGTAGTAAAATATATAAGAACCTTTCTAAGGACACAGAGTTGAGACAGTAGAGAGAGAGAGAGAGAGAGAGCGAGAGAGAGAGAGAGCGAGAGAGAGACTATCATTCCAATTGTGTGCAATCTTTAAAAATAAGTGAAGACTCTCTACAAAGGAGAACTCCTACAGCCAGAATTTACTGAACATGGAAATTGTGTTTACATTTGTTGGGTAGTCAGAGTTGACAAAGGATTGTTTTGGGCCTGTCTTGACTTATCAAGTTGGTGCTCATAAGTTTTTACTTATCATTGATGTGATTATTTTTCTTTGTTTTGAAAACTGAGGGGTCAACTGGTCATTTCAAATTACTTGACCAGTGTCTTCTTAGTAGGAAAATAAAGCACTGTCAAAAGTTCTCTTCACTGTTTTTTTATGCAGCTGTAACCATGTTTCTTGTTATTTCATCTTAGCATTCTCCCATTGTATTGAGCATTTAGAAGACACAGAGACAAATAGAATTATTATACACAGCCCCTAAGTATATGTGCACAATATTATGATCTGTGCTATTTGAAAAAGCACTTTTACTTTTATTTGGCTGCAGAATGCCTGCCTGTTTCCAAACCGAAGTTTTGAGCGAGACCTCCATAAATAACATAAATATGGAAAAGTACAAAAAATGTAGAAAGTGCAGGCCTCATAATTTTTTCTCAGTTGCTCTATTAAATTTTAGATTTACCTCTATAAGGTAGAGAAGTGTAGAGAGTTGCTATATGCCCCACCTGCAGGCTTCCCTATGGCTAACATCCTGCATGAATATAAGTTTTACGTTGTCACAATTAATGAATGACTTCTTCGTTTACACCAAATGTCCTTTTCTATCCCAGAATGCCACTCAGGATATCACATCCCATCTGGTTGTGACAATTTCTCACTTGCTGCGCCAGTTTGTTTCTGATTCCCTCTCAGAATTAGACTGAAATTATAATTTTGGGGGTGAGAAAAACTACAGAGATAAAACACGATTGTCATCACAACCCATCAGTAATCATACACGCTATCAACACGACTTGTTTTTGGTGTCGACCTTGAACACCTGACTGAAGTGCATTGTCTGCCTTCTTCACTGTAAACGTAATTCCCACCCCTCCTTCCACTTGCATCCATTGAAAGAAAGTCATTATGGGCAGCCCATCATTAAGGAATGAAGATTTATCTACCACCTTCTTGAGTGAGGATTATCTATATGAATTATTTGGAATTCTTCTAGACAAGGACATCATTTTTAATTTATTTATTTGATTTTTTGTTTGTATCAGTAGGGATTCATGGATATTTATTTTGTATTTTGTATTATTATCTAACACGGGTTTTTTTGTCTTGTTTCTCCAATTATTCTAGATTTGGCCATGGAGAACTCTTTTGTTTGGCTCCTGTATCTCTTTGACCTAAAGACATCATTTATCTCCTGGCCAGCCTTAGAATCAGTCATTTCTTTTTAGAGTCTGCTTTTTGTGGATAGGAGAAGTTATTAGAATCCAAGACTTGCGTGCTAGCTGTGCCCATTATGACTTAAGTGTTATTACTTCTAAGCCCTCTCAGCTGACAGAGCAAGTATATACTAACATGTACATACACATACTAGTATCCATACATATTTTAGTAAACTAAATATGAATTTATAACTGTTTCCAACTCTAATCTATCACTACATGGATCATTCTAGATTTCTCCCCAGCTCGTCCATACAATCCTGATCTGATAGTAAGAAAGCTCAGCACCTAGTATATGCCATCTTTACCCTCTCTTGATTAGTTCAGCTTCACACTGAACCTTGAAACTACTACGAGCCCTCCAGTTTCATTGTTTTTCAGCATTTTGTCTATCCTTCTACATCCTTTGCATTTCCATACAAATTTTAGAATCTGTTTGTTGATATAAAATAGCGTGCTCAGCTTTTTATTGTGATTGTGTTGAGTTGGGAAGAATGGACATCTTAAGAAAATTAAGCTCCCAATCCAAGAACATAAAATATCTCTTCATTTATTTAGTAGTCTTGATTTTTAACAATATTTTGTAGCTTTCTGAACACAGATTTTGTACACATGTTGTCCCATTTATACCTAAGTACATCATTGTGCTATTGTCAATAGTACATTTTTATTTCAAATTCCAATGATTCATTGTTATAATACAGAGAAGCAGTTGAGTTTTGTAGATTGATGTTGTATCTTTGGACCTGTTTGTACTTGGATTTTTTGTTCCAGGAAGTGGTTTTTTGTTTGGTTTGGTTTAGTTTTCCAGATTCGTTGGGGATTTTTGCTCTGGCAGTCATTTATCTGCAAGTAATGACAGTTTATTTCGTCCCTCCAATTTGTGCACATTTATCTCCTTTTCTTGTTCTGTTGAGCTAGCCATAAATATAATGTTTAACAGGAGTGATATAATTTCTTCTTTACCTTCTTTCCTGATCTTAAAAGTGAAGCAATGATTCTTATAATTGTTAGATGCAGATATTCTTTTGGTAAAAACAAGTTGAGGAAATTTCCTTCGTTCCAGAGTATTAAAAGTTTTTTTTTGTTTTGTTTTGTTTTTTTGAGTTGGAGTCTCACTCTGTCACCCAGACTGGAGTGCAGTGGCCACTCCTGGCCACCGCAGCCTCAAACTGCTGGGCTCCGGCGATTCTTCCGCCTCAGCCTTCCGAGTAGCCGGAATTACAGGCATGCACTACCATGCCCGGCTGATTTTTTTTAATTTTTTTATTTATTGTAGAGATGAGGTCTCGCTGCCCAGGCAGGTCTCAAATCCGCGGGTTCAGTCAATTCACTCACCTCAGCCTCCCAAAGGCGCGGGATTACAGGCTGAGCCACCGAGCCTGGCTATTAAGAGTTTTTATCACAAATGGATATTAGATTGCATCAAATGCTTTTCAACATCAACTGATATCATGATCTTATTTTTCTTCTTTTGTCTGTTTATATGGTGGATTACATTATTGTCAAATGCCAAACTAACTTTTGATACCTGGAATTGTTTTCAGTTGTTTTTTTAGATATAATTAGTTTTACATATTGTTGGATTCTATTTGTT
The DNA here is from genome assembly GCF_000164805.1 of Carlito syrichta. NCBI lineage: Eukaryota > Metazoa > Chordata > Mammalia > Primates > Tarsiidae > Carlito > Carlito syrichta. The sequence continues at coordinate 9,975 of NW_007251505.1, forward strand.
GATATTTTGTTGAAAATTTTTGCACCTATGCTCATGAGAGATGTTGTTCTTTCATTTTCTTTTCTTGTAATGTCTTCATCTGGTTTATATATCAAGGTAACTCTGGTTTTGGAGAATAAATTAGAAAGTGTTCTCTCTGCTTCTATTTTTTAGAAGTGGTTGTAAAGAATTGGTATTTCTTCTTTTAAACACTTGCTAGAACACCCCAGTGAAGATATCTAATTTCTTTTGAGAGACTCGCAAAATATTGGTTTGATTTCTATAATAGATATAGAGCTGTTCAGGTCATCTATTTCTCTTTGTGTAGAATTTAGTACTTTCTGTCTTGCAAGTAATTGGTTCATTTTATCCAAATTATCAAATTTTTGATTAAAAAGATTTTTATAGGGCACCCCCTTCAGGTCCTCTCCCACTGTGGGAGCTTCTCTGTCCTCTCAATAAATTCTGCTTTCTCAGAAAATAAATAAATAAATAAATAAATAAATATGGCCTACTTAAAAGAAAAAAGTTTTTTATAGTATTTTCTTATTTGTAGTAGTTTGTTCCCTTTTTCATTTATAATATGGGTAATGTGTGTGTTCTCTTATTTTCTTCTTGATGGAGGTACTTATACATTTATTTTGTTGATCTTTTCAAAGAATCACATTTCTAAAACCACTTCCCTGTTACTTTGCTATTTTCAATTTCATGGATTTCTACTCTAATTCATATTACTTCTCTCGATTTAATGTTGCTAATGTTTAAATTCCTCTTCTTTCTTTAGCTTTCAAAAGAAAAATCTCAGGTTGTTAATTTCAGGTCTTTCTTATTTTCTAACATATGGATTGAATGCCATAAATTTCTCTTTACTCATTGCCTTTGGTGTATTCCACAGATTTTGATAAGTTGCATTTCATTTAGTTCAAAACATATTTAAACTTCTCTTGAGACTTTTTCTTTTACTCCTAGTTTCTATAGATGTGAGTTATTTAATTTCCAAACATTTGGGGACTTCCCAGTTATCCCTCTATAACTGATCTGTACTTTCATTCCATTGTGGTCTGAGAACATGTTTTGCATGATTGCTATTATTATTTTTTTTAGTTGGAGTCTCACTCTGTCGCCCAGACTGGAGTGCAGTGGCCACTCCCAGCCACCGCAGCCTCGACCTGCTGAACTCCGGCGATCCTTCCACCTCAGCCTTCCGAGTAGCTGGAACTACAGGCGCGTGCTACCACCCCCGGCTAATTTTTTGATTTATTGTAGAGATGAGGTCTCACCAAGTTGCCCAGGTGGTTTCTCGAACCTGTGGGCTCAGGCAATCCACTCACCTCAGCCTCCCGAAGGCGCGGGATTACAGGCTGAACCACCGAGCCTGGCTGACTGCTATTCTGTTAAATATGTTAAGATATGTTTTATGGTCCCGAAGGTGGTCTATCTTGGTCAGTGTCCCATGCAGTTTGGAGAAAAATGTGTGTTCTGCTGTTACTGATGGGAATACTGATGTATTCTCTAGTGTCAATTAGATCAAATGGATTGGTGATGCTACTCAGGTCATCTATGCCTTTACTGATCTTCTGCCTGCTTGATGTATCAAATACTAAAAGAAGTGCTGAGGTCTCCAGTTAGGAATGGGTTTGTCTATATCTCCATTCCGTTCCATCGGTTTTTTCCTCACATGTTTTTACACTCTTTTGTGAGTTGCATATGCATTTAGAATTTTTACGTTTTTATAGAAGTTTCTTCATCATTATGTAATACCCTTTATCTCTGAAATATTTCTTTGTTCTAAAATTCTTTTTGTCTAAAGTAAATATTGCTCTTCCAGCTTTCCTTTGATTTGTATTAGTATGGTATATCTTTCTTTAACTCTTTCTTTTTTTTTTTTTTTTTGAGTCAGAGTGTCACTCCACTGTCAAGGCTGGAGGGCAGTGGCACACTCATGGTCACCCCGGCATCAACCTGCTGAGTCCGGTAATCCTCCCGACTCAGCCTTCCAAGTAGCCAGAACTACAGGTGTGTGCTGCCTCACCCAGCTAATTTTTGATTTATTGTAGAGACGAGGTCTCGCCAAGTTGCCCTGGTTGGTCTCGAACCTGTGGTCTCAGGCAATCCACTTGCTTCAGTCTCCCAAAGTGCTGAAATGACAGGCTGAGCCACCTAGCTTGGCCAACCCTTTCCTTTAAACTATTAAAATACCTATATATAAATAGATCGATAGGCTTTTACAGACAACATAAAGTTAGGTCACACTGTTTTTTATCTAGTCTGACAGCATTTGTCTTTTATTTGGGTTTATTTGACCCTCATATTTTAGGTGATTATTGATGTCGTTGATCTAATATCTATTATATCCAAAACTCTTATTTATTCAATTATTTTGCCCCCACCTTCTGATTTCTCTTATTATAAGTGAGCATTTTATATTATTTTACTTTATCTGTTAGCTTATCACTTATTTTTAATGTATCGGTTTCCCTAGAGACTGTATTTTATATATTTATCTATTTTAAGTCCATCTTCAAATAACATCATATTGATTAACATGTAATACAGTTACCTTATAAGAAATTATTCCCAGTCTCTCCCACCTTCCCTTCTGTGGCATTGCTGTCACTCATATCATTCATTCAAAATCATCTAATGCATTGTTACATTATTATCTTAAAAAGTTATCTTTTATGTCAAGAACAAGGAAGAAAATATTTTATTTTACCTTCATATATTCTTTCTTCAATGTCCTCTTTTTTGAATATAGAATCAAATTTCTGACCTTAATCATTTTTACTTTCCTTCTCTCTGATGAACTGTTTTTTTGTTGTTGTTGTTGTTGCTATTTCTTACAGGTCAGCTGATGATACAGCTTTTTTTTCATTCACTTTTGGAGTATATTTTTGCTGGATATGGAACTTTATGTGGATATGTTTATTTTATTTTCAATACCTTAACTCCATTCTCTTTTTGCTTTTGTGGTCTCTAATGAGAAGACCTTCTTAATTATTCTTGCTCCTCTATAAGTTATTATTCATTCTGTGTCTTTCATGATTTTTCTCTTTGTGTTTAGTTTTCTGCAGATTAATTATGACATGCCTAAATGTATTTTCTTTGGTATTGATCATGGTTGATGTTCTCTGAATTTTTAGGACTACTGTGATGTGGCCATCTGTCATTAATTTTAGAAATGTCACCTGTATTTCAATTAAGTGCATGTTAGACTTTTTAATATGGTCCCACAGTTCTTTCATCTTTGATCTTTGTTTGCATTTTTTTTAATTCCTTTTTTTTCTTCCTTGCATTATAATTTGGGTAGTTCTTAATGATCTATCTTTAAGTTTACTAATTTTTTCTCATTTATAATAGAGATGGAGAGTACAAGTCAGGATTAGGTACATGAATAGTCTATGTGCAAGTGAGATTTGGACCTCCAACTGGTCCTCGCTTCCCTGGTTTGTAATGTCACCTACCTCTCCCCTCACTCTCTCCCCTGCCAGTGTCGCTACTGCTGATCCCTCTCTTGTAGTATTGTGATAAATATGAGTGAGAACATGTGGCATTCAGTTCTCTGTTTCTGTGATAGATCACTTAGTATGATGGACTTGAAACTCATCCAGTTTGTTGCAAATTTCATAAATCTGTCCTTCTTTATGACTGCATAATACTCCATTATGTATCTGTACCATTTTTTTTTAATCCAGTTCACTTTTGATGGGCATCAGGGTTGGTTCGATATTTTTGCTATTGTGAATAGTACAGCAATAAACATGTGTGTGTCGGTATTTTTTTTAGAAGGATTTAAGTTCCTCCAGGTATATTCCTAGAAGGGGAGACCAATCAGAATTTTAAATTTTTAGAGACATGGTCTCACTCTGTCACTCAGGCTGGAGTACAGTGGCACAATCATAGCTCACAGCAGTCTTGAATCCCTGGACTCAAGCTATCATCCTGCCTCAGCCTCCTAGTAACTAGAAAAAAAATTGGTGTACATCACCAAGTCTGACTAATTAAAAAAAAATTTTTTTTGTAGAGGTGGTGTTTCACTGTGTTGCTCAGACAGGTCTCCAACTCTTGGGCTCAAGTGATCTGATCTTTCTGCCTCAGTTTCCCAAAGTGCTGGGATTACTGGCCCAAGTTTACTGATTCTTTCCTTAGTCATTCCAAGTCTACCGATAAACTTACTGAAGGCATTCTTCATATTCCTTATTTCTGTTTTTTTGTCATTTTTAATTTTAGAACTTCCTTTGGATTATTCGTCAGAGGTTTTGTTATCTCTCTTGTTATCTTGCTTATGTGTCCTTCCATATCATCTATTTTCTCTATTAGGGCCCTTAACATATGAAGCACGGTTGTTTTAAAATTCCTGTCGTGTAATTCCAATATCTGTATCTAAGTCTTTTCCAAATTATAGCTTTTTTCCTCACTATTTGTTTTTTCCTTGCATTTCCACATGCTTGGATTTTTTTTTTTTTTAACTTAAAACCAGACACAATATATTGGACAATAGGAATGGAAGTAACAGGTCTTTAGTGTGACAATTTATGATAATAGATCTAGAAGTTAGACTGTGTGTAATGTTTGTTGTAGCTACAGATACCAGAGGATTCAGATTCATCTTCTGTCCTTTTTTTGATATTATTTAAGCTTTTTTGGGGGGTCTCCCCTGTTGACTTTGAACTTTTTCTTTGGGAAGATCTGCTGTCTTACATCTCAGTTGAAATGCACTTCTGTTACACCAGAGTTCTTTGGATGTGATGGTAAGTTGTGGGCAAGGGAGAGTGTTGTTCTACAACCTTCTAATGAAATTCCAGTCTTTGCTTACAAAACTTTCTCTCACCTTTTTAGTTATCCTAAGGTGCATCTGCTGAATATAGAGAAGAATGATTTGGGTATTGCTGACACAGACTATCTAAACTGGCACTTATCTTCCAACAAAAATAAATTGTCATATGAGGAAATCTCTCACATTAATTGTCTGCCTCCAAAGAATTGAATGAAAATCAGTTCTCAGAGAAACAAAAATAACTAAGTTGATAATGTGTCAACATTTTAAAGCAAGAAGATTTTACACAGATCCTAAAAATAATAGCACATAATTATTTTATTTATTTTTTAAAATTTTTTGGAGTTGGAGTCTCACTCTGTCACCCAGACTGGAGTGCAGTGGCCACTCCCGGCCACCACAGCCTCGACCTGCTGGGCTTTGGTGATCCTTCTGCCTCAGCCTTCCAAGTAGCTGGAACTACAGGCACGCACTACCACACCTGGCTAATTTTTTGATTTATTGTAGAGATGAGGTCTCGCCAAGTTGCCCAGGCGGGTCTCAAACCTGTGGGCTCAGGCAATCCACTCACCTCAGCCTCCCAAGGCGTGGAATTACAGGCTGAGCCACCGAGCCCAGGTTTGGAATTATTTTTAATGAATTATTTCCTTCTTCTTGCCCCACAAGCTTCTACCCTCCTCTCCATTCATGATAACTTACTTATTTTAAGGCCATAAAATGTCTTGATATTATTTAAGCATTTTTTTCTAAATACTCAGAAACATATGAAGAGTGCAATTCCAGTGATACCAATGAATAATGAAAACCAGAGCATATTAGCGAACTAGAAAATTAAAACAAATTTTCCATGAAAAGAGTAATAGGTGAGAATGGGGATTTGATTCAAAGGGTAATATTAAGAGCTTCTTTTCTGTTTAAACTACTCTGGCAGTATTCTATTGATATTTTATTTGCAGAATCTTAAGACTGAGAAAAAAAACTAACATTATTTTTTTTTTCAATTTAAGGCCTTCAGAAGGGCTCTTTAACCATCTGAGAAGCTGATCTATCCTCTCTGTAACCAAATACTTCACTTCTCAAATTGGAAGGGAAGAATAGTCCAGTCTAGCTTTATCCCATTGAACTTAGAACCTAGTGTCCGATTTAAGTCATGCCTAAGAGAAATTAGTCTTATCTCCCATTTCTCAAATGGTTTTAAAAGAGATCCAAATATTTAGCTTACTGAAGCATTTACTCATCCACTTTCACATTCCAAATTTTTTTTTTTAGTTTTTTTCGTAAAACTTCAAAATAATTATTTCTCTATCTCTAATCTAGACCATTCCTTCTACCTTTAGGCAGATGACAAGTAAAAGTGAATAGCTTCTGGATGACGTATGTAATTCTAATTACTAATGTTATTGGTATCTTGCTGAATTATAATTCTTGTGGGCTAGATTCAAATTCCTGTTCTGTAAATTCCCAGCTATGTGACCTGTCTGTTTCAGTTTTGCCATCTTAAAATAAAGATAATTAAGGTAACTAACGGACAGAATGCTATAAGGAGTAATTAAATTTGTAAATTAATAAAAAAAGTTCAGACGAATGCCTAGTTCATAATAATTGTGCAATGGATATTAGCTGTAATTACTATTAGTATTGTAGCTAGTACAACTGAGTTGGGAAGGATATAGGGTCTCACCTTAAGTGGAAGTCATTTGTACTAAATCCATGATGGGAGACAGACCCGGAAAAGCTATGCCTTGCACAGTTCTGACAGGTATCATTCACATGAATGGTTGAAGCACTGGCATCCCCTGGATGTGTGGTCACTTTGGGGAGATGGACCTCTTTTGCCCAGAAGCAGAGTGTAGAAGGCAAAGCAAAGCAAGTAGAAAGATCAGAAATCTTTGTCTCTGCAACCTTGGCTGAGATATTTTCTCTCCCCAAGCTGTGCTCTCATCGTTTGAACAATAATACTCAAAAAAATTCATGGTCATTGTGAAAGATCATAACATATAGACATACTCCGTATAAAGCTGTTCACACATAGTATTGTTATAAGTAATCAGATCTCCTCCTCTTCTTCCTTCCTTTATAAATGAAAGATGATCTTCTCATCTGGGATTTAATCAGAGAGAGACAAAACAGAACGGGAAGAAATACCTATGTGGCAACATCACACAGTTGCCACATCACATGGGTCTACATAGAGTGAAACAAATGAAAGAAAAAGTCATGTGCTTGTAACTTGTACTTGATTTGTACAGGACGGCTAGTGTACAGAGATGTCTCAAGGCAGTGGGTCTATTGGAACAGGTTCGAATTCAGCCAATAAACTGGCATACATGGAATTTTGAAATTTTGAATTTTGTCACCATATGTGGGTTTAGAGTATTTTAATTATCTCTTGTTGTGCTGGTCTTTTGAGAGTTCCAGCTCACTTCCAAAAGAAAAGGCTATTGATTTCACCCAGAATATACTGGAAATGGGATCAAGGCAGTGTCCTCTGGATCCTAGCCAGATGGTTGTTGGCACTGTCATAAAAAAAATGCAATTGCTCTAAGGAACTGGTGAATGGCAAAGTCAGGCCTGCTTATTAACCTGAATATTCTCCTTTTAAAATAATTTTAAGAGGGTGGGTTTTGTTTTATAATTAGTAAAACAAATTACTGTAGGAAGCAGGGAATACAACCTCAATTCCATGTTTACATTCTGGGCCCTGATAGCACTTTTATTCTTCTAAAATCACAAATATGGGAAAATGAGAGGACTTCCCATAGGATAGAGGCTTGGAGGCAAGCAGAGTTAGATAACAGGAGGTGTGTTTTCTATGTTCAGAACTTCTTCACTCAACTCTTCACATTCTCCAGTGAAGTGTTTGCCACAGAAACCTGCCTCACACCAGTGCTTTGCATCCTTGGCTGAATATTAGCAGCACCTAGACAATATTTAAAACATAGCAAGGCCAGGTGTGGTGGCTCCCACCTATAATCCCAGCACTTTGGGAGGCCGCGATGAGAGGATTGCCTGAGCCCACGGGTTCGAGACCGGGCAGCTTGGCGAGACCTCATCTCTACGATAAATCAAAAAATTATCCAAGCGTGGTGGCATGTGCCTATAGTTCCAGCTACTTGGAAGACCGAGGCGGAAGGATCACCTGGGCCCAGCAGGTTGAGGCTGCGGTGGCCGTGAGCGTGTCATTGCACTCCAGTCTGGGTGACAGAGTGTGAATCCAACTAAAAAAAAAAATAAAAAGCAATGTTTAAACTGATTTAGTTGTTCTTGGAATTGGTATTTTTTAAAGATTCCAGGTTAACTAATACAAACTTAGGGCTGTGAACCACTGCCTTACACAGTACACATGTGTTCTCAGGTTTTAATTGAAATTTTAACCCGTTGCCTTTAGATTTGCCCTTTGTGGCAATGAAAGACAGTTGACCACTGGTATCCTAGAGCAATTCTCCAAATATTTGGGAGCAAATCAACCCCCAGGATCTTCTCTGAGTTAAATCCAACTAGTGTCTCTTAGAAAACCTTCCATACTTTTCATTATGTTTCTAATTCTCATGAGGAATTCTTACAATGTTAAATCTCTTGGAAAGTCAAAGACAAAAGTTTGAATAAAAAGTGGCTTGACTTTAACTATAATGGCAACATTTATTAACAGGTCTTACCTACAATTCTTTGTGGAAACATTCTATTAACATTTCACTATTTTTTGAAGCAGTAATTGCTAGGGTTCACATTCTGATTTAATTCTATGTATCTCCCAAACTTATACTAGAGATCTTCCTATTTTTTAAGTCTTTTGTTGAGAAGAGACTACTTAAACATTTTATTAAACTTATTGGGATAAGAGAGGGCACTACTGAGTTATAAATTTCAAAGAAAGATTCTGTGGAAAACCCACATCTATTTTATGACTGTAACATTTAGATATATTGGATTCCTGGTTTAAATTCTGCCTGAAGCTTGTCAAATGGAATCAAATCAGGGAGAGGAAAGTATTTTAAATTTAAACTAGCGAGCAAAGAGTAAAATTTTCCCAAAAGCAATGAACCATTTAATTTTCACCAATGTTATCTGGGAAAAAAATAGACAATCACTAAAAGAAACTTAAAAATGAGAATAAGCCCCCAGTCTTCACAGACTCCAAAAATCCTCCTTCAGTTCGATCTGAGTAGAGATAGTTCTCTCAAGATTAGGAAAAAATGCATAACTCTTTTGGAATTTAAATTCTGCTCCAAAGTCCACAAAGACCTATGTAAGCAAGCTCTTAGTATTATGAAGGGAAAAATAAGTTGATCCCAAAATAAAGAGGAGATGATGTTTTAAGATATCGAGCAAGTGACAGATTCAACTTACTGTACTTGCTTCCATTTGATTTTAGGTGAGAAGGTGAATAAACATTCGCATATGTGAGCGTGCATTCATACACACTTAAAAATAAGTTTTGATTTTTTTTTTTTGAGTTGGAGTCTCACTCTGTTGCCCAGACTGGAATGCAGTGGCACGCTCCCGGCCACTGCAGCCTCAACCTGCTGGGCTCTGGCGATCCTTCCGCCTCGGCCTTCCAGGTAGCCAGAACTACAGGCATGCACCACCATGCCCAGCTAATTTTTGATTGATTGTAGAGACGAGGTCTCACCAAGTTGCCCGGGTGGGTCTCGAACCCATGGGCTCAGGCAATTCACTTGCCTCGGCCTCCCAAAGTGCTGGAATGACAGGCTGAGCCACTGAGCCTGACCATTTTGATTATTTTTAAGGCCAGTCTTACAAGAAAGCTTTTAGATAACTGGCTAAATGGGGGAGACAAAGGGGAATGAAGAGGTAACTAGTCACAAAGAAATATTCTTGTCACATAATTAGGAAAAATGTGGGTGTAGGTCGGAATTGATTTCTTATGTCTAAGATCTTGTTTTCGTTGGTCCACGTGGGATGGACAAACTGGAATAGGTCTGGTTTATACACAGGAATGGAGAAAGTGCATCAACTAATTTTTATAACTTATAAAATTGAGCTAGAAAAATTACTGAGCTCATATTTGACTCAGCAGATGGTATTTTGAAGATTATCCAAGATTAATTATCACGTCAGTAGTGAATCTGTCATTTGAATTCAAGCAAACTTCATTGACCTGCATATTGATGATTAAATGTCAAAAATGTGTCATCTCCCACTGGAGTGATCCTAACTGCATGACATCATAACAGGTCCTAAGGTCCAAATCTTGCTGTTTTAGACATATCGTATTTAGGATTTCAGAAGACCCTTTGTAGGGATCTTCCTTGGTTCTTTTTTCTGAGAAAAGTCAATCTACTCACAATGGTGGGTCCATAGGAAAAATAATTCTATCATATCACGCTAATTCTCTGGCAGTATTGGACTGGGGTGGGCATCTAATTTATACCTTGTTGAGTATATGTCCCTTCAAGAACGTGAACTGGGAGACAAAGCTTAGAACTTGAATGCCGAGGCAATTTCAATGACGAGCTCTACTGGAAGACCCATAAAAACAAGAAAGGTTCTGAAGTAGCCTAATACCATGTTTGATACAGTCTGTGCTTTCTTCTAAATTTATTATTGGTGGCAATTAACTCCATTAAGAATTTGAGTTCACTCTTAACGAATTCACTCTAAGTGGTTTTAAGGAATGAGCCCCATTTTCATTCCGTTATTGAAATTATTCATGAGCAGACAGATGTATTTGAATCCAACAAACTTGAGAATATGGTCCTTTTATCCTTGTATCTCTCCCATGGTCAAGCACAGTGCCTGAAACATCATTAGGGTCTCAGCCAATAGTGTCTGGAACAAGAATTTAACATTTTTGAAAATTTCAAATCCAAATATTTTAAATGAATAGGGAGCACTAATTTAGAGAATCTTACAAAATTTGTGTAAAAAGAATAACACTTTTTAATTTACAAATCTGAATCTTTAATTGCTGTGAGTGTTTAAGATGGGGTTGTATGTTCATTACAGCACTATTCACAATAGTAAAATCATGGGACCAACCCAAGTGTCCATTAGCAATTGACGGAATTTTAAAAATGTGTTATAGACACACCATGGAATACTACACAGCCACAAAAAGAATGAAATCATGTTCTTGGCAGCAACATGGATGGAGCTGACGATCAGCATCCTAAGTGAACTAACTCAGAAACAGAAAACCAAACACCGCTCACTGATATATGGACACAAAGAAAAGGAAGTCAGGGTTGCATGCAGTATGTTCATGTAACAAACACATATGTGTACCCACTTTATCCAAAAAGGAAATAAAATCACGTGTTTTTTTTTTAAAAAAAAAAAACAGTAAATGCAAGATAAACGAGGGTAACTGACTTGCCCAAATGCCCATTTGTCACGTTGGTAATCCTACACATCTTTGCCATCTTCAGTGGCAAGGAGAGGGAAAATGTATTCAGAAGAATAGTAACATTTCTCTCTGAACCCTGGGGTTCTAACGGTCGTCAGTACTACTTTGATAAAAGTCAACTCGGCTTTTAACAACATATATATACACACACACACACACACACACACACACACACACACACACACACACACACAATATGTGTGTGTGTGTGTGTGTGTGTGTGTGTGTGTAAGAATAATTAAAATATTTGGTCTGCCATATTCCAGATTTGGAGTTCCTCAAGGACAAAAATAGCAATTCATGCATAACTGATATTGACCATCTACCATAATTTCGTTCATGTATTTAATTGACACATATTTCTGTGATGTATACCAGTCAGGCACTATGAAAAGTTGCTTTCATATGCCCTATGAAAAGCTGTTTCACATGCTTTTCATAGGGCATAAGATGAAGAAAAAAGTAGAGTAATCTCATAAATCAGTAATCTCAAAAATCCTACCCTCAGTATCTTATATGCTAGTGGGGGTTAGATAGGAAATAATCAAATAACATGTGGCATGTAAGTAGTTGATAGATATCAGAAACAATGAAGCGGGGAAGAAAGTTGGTAATGTTTATCAAAAAGCAACTTGCAAGTGAACATAGGGTGGTCTGAATGGGTCTCAGAAAGAACAGGACATTTGTGAGAGGACCTCAAGGAGGTGAGATTACATGTTTTCCTCTGGCTATTGCAGTTGTCTGACAACTACAACAGATAGATACTTAGAGGGAAATTTTTCCATATATAGAAAGCAACAAGTGGAGAAGACCTGAGGTGAGAAGATTTGAGGCATGTTCTAGAACATTAAGGACAGAGTCGCTTCAGCAGAGCAAGTGAAGAAAAAAGTAGATGACAGCATCATTCAGACAGTGGGCATCCAGAGGGTAGAGTACTTTGTTAACGGTAGGATTTGGGGTTTAATTCAAGTATATATGGGTCTTTGGAGGATTTTTGGTTACAGGAGTGATATCACCTGATTTATGAGATTACTTTGTGCTGAGAATAAAGTATAGGTGAGTGTCTTCATTTGTTTTGGCTGCTGTAACAAAATACTTTCAGCTTTGCAGAATCTTGTCAGTTTGATGAGGTCCCACTTGTGTATCTCATCCCTTATGGCATGGACATCTGGGGTTTTGATCAGGAATTGGATGTCTACTCTGATTTCTGTAAAGGGTCTCCTGCGTTTTCTAAGATTCTTATAGTTTGAGGTTTTATGTTCAGATCTTTGATCCACTTAGAGTTGATATTTGTGTATGGTGATAGGTATGGGTTCTGTTTCAATCTTCTGCATGGGATCAGCCATTTTTCCCAGCACCATTTACTGAATAGATTCTCCTCTCCTCAGTGGTTGTTGTTGGAGGTTTTGTCAAAGATGAGTTGGTTGAAAAATTGAGATTTTGCTTCTGGAATCTTTATCCTGTCCCATTATTTCATACACCTGTTCTTGCACCAATATTAGGCTGTTTTGATTATCTGTAGCCTTATAGTAAAGTTTGAAGTCTGGACGTGTGATACCTCCTGCTTTGTTTCTTTTGCTAAGGATTGAAAAAATAAACAGCCCCATTAAAAAGTGGGCAAAGGACATGAATAGACACTTCTCAAAAGAAGATATATGGGTGGCCAACAGACACATGAAAAAGTGCTCAGCCTCACTCAGCATCAGAGACATGCTAATCAAAACCACATTGAGATACCATCTAACCCCCATAAGAATGGCCATCATTAATAAAACAAACGACAACAGATGCTGGCAAGAGTGCAGAGAAAAAAGGACACTTCTACACCACTGGTGGGAATGCAAACTACTGCAACCTCTTTGGAAGATAGTGTGGCGATTTCTGAGACAACCAGAAATTGACCTTCCACATGACCCAGCAATCCCCCTATTGGGAATATACCTAGAAGAACTCAAGTCATTCTACAAAAAGGGTACCTACATACTCATATTTGTTGCAGCTCTATTCACAATAGCAAAAACATGGAACCAACCATGCTGCCCATCAAAACTGGACTGAATTTAAAAAAAGTGACACACATTCACAATGGAATATTATGCAGCCATTAAGAAGGACAAACATATGGACCTTATAGCAACTTGGATGGATTTAGAGTCGATCATACTCAGTGATCTATCACAGAAACAAAGAGCAGAGTACCATATGTTTTCACTCATAAGTGGACCTTGAACAACTATAAGAAAGGGATTGGCAGCAGTGGAAAACTGCCGGGGCGGGCGGGGGGGTGGGATTGGTAGTTGAGGGAAACTGCCAGGGGAGGGAGGGGCATACCTCCTCAACAAGGGAACCTACACAATGAACATTTGTATACCTAACTCTGAATTGTATCCTACATCTTTAAAATAAAATCTAAAAATACCTCAGTCTGGTTAATTCATAAGCAACAGAATTGTACTGCTCACAATACTGGAAGTTAGGAAGTCCAAGATCAAGGTGCCAGCAGATTTGGTGTCTGGTGAGGACTCTTTCTTCATAAATGGCTCCTTCTATATGTTTTCATGTAGCAGAAGGGATAGACAGTCTCTTGTAAGGTCATTAATCCCATTTGTGGGAAAAGAGTCCTCATGACTTCATCGTCTCCAACAAGGCCTACCTTTTGATGCCATCATTTTGTGGATTGGGTTTCAGCACATGAGGGTCACATATATTCAGATCATGGCAGTGGGTCAGGTAGAACATAGAGTGTAAAGTGCTCGTGGGATGCTGATCAAGTCAGGAAATTTTCAACAAAGATTAGAAAAAGGAGAGTATTCTTTTGTTATTGGATCCTAAGTTTCAGAGCCCTCAAGTTTTGTCTTCTGGACACTGAATTTCCTCCTCCATTAAAATCATCAAAGTCTGCAACTTATCCTGAGAGATGAATTCTGGCAAGTTTTTACTCATATGGCTAAGACATGTTGACTTTACCATTTATTTCTCTTTAAATGAAAAAAAGCACCTTAGATCAGCAAATCAAAATTTACTAATTGTATGATACCTCTTCTAACAAAAATAGATAAAGTTCTAAAAAGTATATCAAACTGTGAATTAAGAAACGTCTGAATTAAGATGACAATGCCAGTTAAACCTAAAGTGAGGAGTATTATACAAAATTACTGGTCTGTAACAGGTCTAAATTTGTGAAATACAAGAAGTGGTACAGGGTTTCAAATGAAAGATGACTAAATATGAAAGCTGAACAAGAAAGTTTGACATAACCTAATGCCAAAGTTGGGCCTTACTTAAAAGTGTGAAGCATTCACCCTTTTCACACTCATCCTTCTTGCAGTCATCCCCCAAGTTGCTTGGGGGCTCATATTTTAGGATATTTACATTTTCCTCACCCTGATGTAGACTCACATGTTCCGGCTTTCTTTTCTCTGTATCTTGTGTTCTACTAGTTACCTAAGTCTTGAGGTAATTTTCCTATTCCATGCGGTGTTCCAGCCTCCACTGAGCAGGGCCTGAGGTGGGGGGAGGGAATGGGTAAAGAAAGAGACAAAGAAACAGCAAGATTGGGAGGGATCTCTCCCAGGTAGCTGAGAGAGAGAAAGAACAAGTTTATTTTCACAGCATGCCTCTTAAATAGGGCAAAACCACACAAAGGAGGGCAAACCCACACAATATATGTGTGTTATATGTTAATGTCTAAACTATGCTTATCTTAATGTCTATGTTAAATTAAAAGCAAGGCAATCCCTTATGACAGACAGTCTCCGGGTTAGCTATGGCGCCACTCTGCTATCCATAGAATAACAACCAAAGATCAGGGGAGTTCTCTGGGCTAGCCAAGGTGCCGCTCTGCTATCCATAGAATAGCAGCCAAAGGTCAGGGGAGACAAAGGAAATATAGGCTTGTTTCCTTGAACACAAGCCAAAGGACTTTGTCAGCTTATGTTCTGGTTTCCTTCAATTTGATGTGGCTATGTGGAGGATACCTAGATCATTGTTCTCAAGTAATGTCATTCCTTAATCTAGTAAAAATGACTAGGGTAAATTTAAGGATGTTGGACACAGGTATTTTTGATTTTGAAAACTCGCTGGCACCTTCCAAACTACCCAGAAAGGCAATACCTACTTTCACAGCCAGGGCCAGTGAAACAAAAAAAAAGTCTGAACCAGATAGATTCACAGCCGAATTTGATCAGACATACAAGAAGGAGCTGGTACAAATCCTACTGATCCAACTACAAAAATTTGATGAGGGTCTCCTCCCTAAATCATTCTACAAAGTAAATATCATCCTGATATCAAAATCTCGCAAAGACAAACCAAAGAAATAAAAGTACAGGCTGGGCTGGGTTCGGTGGCTCAGCCTGTAATCCCAGCACTTTGGGAGGCCGAGATGAGAGGATTTCCTGAGTCCACGGGTTCGTGACCTGCCCAGGCAGCTTGACGAGACCTCGTCTCTACAATAAATCAAAATTTAGCCAGGTGTGGTGGCGCATGCCTGTAGTTCCGGCTACTTGGAAGGCTGAGGTGGAAGGATCGCCGGAGCCCAGCAGGTTGAGGCTGTGGTGGCTGGGAGCGTGCCCCTGCACTCCAGTCTGGGCGACAGAGTAAGACTCCAACTCAAAAAAAATAAAAAAATAAAAAAAAGTACAGGCTGATATCCCTGATGAACATAGATGCAAAAGTCCTCAATAAATTACAGGCAAAACCCATCCAACAATACATCAAAAAGATCATGCACCATAAATAAACATAATCAGCCACATAAAGAGAAGTAAAAATAAGATACACATGATTATCTCAATAGACACAGAAAAGGCATTAGATAAAATCCAATATACCTATATGATAAAAACCCTCCACCATCTAGGCACAAGAAGAATATACCTCAAAATAATAAGAGCCATCTCTGACAAACACATTGCCAACATCATACTGAACAGGCCAAAGTTGGAAGCATTCCCCCACCTAAGAACTGAAATAAAACAGGATGTCCACTCTCACAATTCCTATTCAGCATAGTACTGGAAGTTCTGGTCAAAGCAATCAGGCAAGAAAAATAAATAAAAGCAAACCAAACAGGGAAAGAGTGTTAGGTCTATGTGCTGGTGCCATGGCAAAGATGCAAAGAATTGCACAGAATTGCACAGGAAAGATGGTTTATTTAGGAAGTTGATCAGAGAAAAGAGTCAGTTCATTTCTCAAGGGAGAGAATGGGCCAGGTGTCTGAAGGAAACTGAATGTTTGAAGCTGGGTGCTTATAAGGTTTCCTTTAGAAAGCTGGGAATAAGAGCATTCCTGTGAAATGTAACAGTTGGAGGTGGTTTATTGTCATGGCAATTAACTGCTCAATACAGCAACAGCCAGAGTTTCACACAGTTGATCAGTAGACCGGGAGAGTAGCCCAAAGTCTGTAAAACAAAGCTTCAAGACACAGACATTAATTTCCAAACGTCCTTGGATTTAGGGAACAAAAAGTCATTTAGCTGGAAGTGTGCTGTTCTTGGGTAAGTGAGGAAGACTGGGGTAGAAAACATTTTTGGGAAAATTGTACGAGGGCTGGAGCCAAAAATATGAATCAGTGCCAAGCCACCCACTGGCAATGGCTGAGGTAACTCCATTTTTGGCTTTTTTTGTCCTTTCAAAGAGAAAGTCAAATTATCTGTCTTTGCAGATGATGTGATTCTATATCTAGAAAACCATGAAGAGTCCAGCAAAAGACTCTAAGACCTGATAAGTGACATCAATAAAGTTTCAGGAGACCCAATCAACATTTAAAAGTCAACATAGCATTTTTATACGTCAACACACTGTTCAAGCTGAGAACCAAATCAGGACATAAGCATGTTTTCAACAGCTACACACACAAAAATACCTGGGACTACATTAAACGAGGAGCTTAATGATCTCTGCGATGACAACTTCAAAAAAATGCTAAAAGCAGTCAAACATAACACAAATGGGAAAACTTTCCACGCTCCTGGATTTGAAGAATCAATGTTAAAATAACCATATGGTTCAAAGCAATAAAGAGATTCATTGCGTTCCTTCCCATACTACCAGTAACATTCTTCACAAGTTATAAAATTCTTAAAATCATGTGAAAACAAAAATGAGCCTGAATAACCAAAGCGCTCCTCAGCAAAAAGAACAAACCTGGAAGCATCACGTGACCGGACTTCAAACTTTCCTATAAGGATTCGGTAATCAAAACAGTATGATATTGCTACAAAAAATAGACATAGAACAATAGGACAGAATAGAGGACCCAGAAATAAAGCAGCT
The DNA here is from genome assembly GCF_000164805.1 of Carlito syrichta. NCBI lineage: Eukaryota > Metazoa > Chordata > Mammalia > Primates > Tarsiidae > Carlito > Carlito syrichta. The sequence goes on from NW_007251505.1 coordinate 27,374, forward strand.
CACCTACAAGCAACTGATCTTTGACACAGACAACAGAAATAAACATTAAGTAAAGACCACTCTATTTAATTAATGGTACTGGGGAAACTGGTCAACCATATGGAGAACAATGAAGCTCAACGTTTACCTCTCACCATATGCAAAAATTAACTCAAGATGAATTAAGGGTTTTAAAGTTAAGGCCTCAAACTATGAAATCATTAGAAGCATGTGATTTATGATCAAATAAACAGATTTATGATCAAATTCTCAAGAGAAAATATAATAAAAACCAAAATTGACAAATGGGATCTAATTAAACTAAAGGGTATCTGCATAGCAAAGTAAACTGTAGTAAATGGAAAACGCACAGTGAAAAAATACTTGCAAATTCTGCATCTGACAAAGGCCCGATCTCCTGAGTTTATAAGAAAAACTAAGTGAGCCAACAAAAAACAAATAACCCCATTTAAAAGTGAACAAAAACCAGGTGTGGTGGCTCACACTTATATTCCCAGCACTTTGGGAGGCCGAGGTGAGAGAATTGCCTGAGCTCACAAGTTCGAGACCAGCCTGGGCAACTTGACGAGACCTCATCTCTACAATTAATCAAAAAATTAGCCAGGCGTAATGGCACATGCCTGGAGCTCCAGCTACTTGGAAGGCTGAGGCAGAAGGATTGAATGAGCCCAGTAGGTTGAGGCTGCGGTGGCCATGAACAAGCCACTGCCCTGCAACCTGGGCAACAGAGTTAGACTCCAACTTAATAAATAAAATAAAATAAATAAAAGTGGGCAAAAACATGAACAGACACGTCTCAAAAGGAGCCAACAAATATATGATAAAATGTCCAACATCACTAATCATCAGATAAATGCAAATCAAGACCACAATGAGACACCATCTTACACTAGTCAGAATAGTTAATATTAATAAACCACAATATAAACCACAAATGTTGGAGAAGAGAGAATTCTCATAATCTACGAGTGAGGATGTAAAAATTCAGCCTCATGGCAAGCAGTATGGAAATTTCTCAAAGAACTAAAAATAGAATTACCATTTGACCCAGCAAGCCTATTTCTGGGTATATACCCAAAGGAACACTTAATCATTCTACCAAAAAGGTACCTGCACTCATATGTTTATTGCAACACTCTCACAGTATCAAACACATAGGAGTAACCTAGGTGCCCATCAACTGTGAACTGGGTAAAGGCAATGAGATACATATACACCATGAAATACTACACAGCCATAAAAAAAGTAAACTAAAATCATATTTTTTGCAGTGACATGGATGCAGCTGGAGGCCATTCTTCTAAGTGGATTAACACAGAAACAGAAAACTAAATACTGCATGTTTTCACTTATAAGTGGGAGTTAAAACACCTAGCACACACGAACATAGAGATGAAAACAACAGACACTGGGGACTCTTAAATTTTAAAAAATGAAAATTAAAAATAGACATGGCTATTCTAACCAAAAAGATAACCATTCATATTCCTGAGCATATTGTGCAACCTGAAAGACTGTTTCAAATGGTAGGTCTTATTACTGTTTAGGTATGGTGAAGCCAATGACTTAGGATACAATGGCCACTGGAAAGATGGTGTGTTAAACTCACAGATCTCAAGAGATCTCAAGGAAGGGAGTGGCACACAGGAAACAGCAGGTCATCAGGAGGCAGAGAGAGTGAGGTAGAACGGGGAAACAGCCTTTCTAGTGGTTTCCACAGGAAGGCATGGGCAAGACAGGGGAAGAAGTGTTAGGATTGGCTAGTATGAATAATTTCACCGGTCTTTAGGGTATAGGAGTTGTCCCTAGTTATCTAGTGCCTGGTCCTGGGGTAATTAGGGTACTTGGTTAGTGGCCCAGAGGGTAAGAACTCTGTGAAAACCCAATAATGGGGGTGGTTGAGCTGAGGCTGTGCATTGGTTGGTGTGCATTTGAAAGCTGTGCTTGCAGGTGCGTCATTTACTATCTCTAGGAATTGGCTGGTCCTGGGAGGGGCAGTCTCTTCAAGTTCAGCGATCTCTCAGATGTCAAAACATCAGAGACATATCACTCATGTGGATGCTGAAGAGATCTCCTGGGCATAGTGACATATTCCGATAACTCTAGAAAAGAAGAACTATACAATGTTTTTCCCTGGGTATGACCTGCAATAAGCAAAGCAGATACGTGGATGAGGTTTTTCATTTATTTTCCTAGATTTTTAAAGAGCTTTCAGATTGTGATTAGAACACTCTGGAACCTACCGGACTGTAAACCTTTTCTACTTGGAGAAAATTCTTTTTTTTCTTTTTGAGTTGGAGTCTCACATTGTCACTCAGGCTGGAGTGCAGGGGCATGCTCATGGCCACCACAGCCTCAACCTGCTGGGCTCCGGCGATCCTTCCACCTCAGCCTTCCAAATAGCTGGAACTACAGGCATGCACCACCATGCCTGGCTAATTTTTTGATTGATTGTAGAGGTGAGGTCTCATTAAGTTGCCCAGGTTGAGTTGCCCAGGCGAGGTCTCACCAAGTTGCCCGAACCTGTGGGCTCAGGCCATCCTCTCACCTCGGCCTCCCAACGTGCTGGGATTATAGGCATGAGCCACTGCGCCCAGCCGAGAAAATTCTTAAAAAAAAAAGTTTGGTCTAAGCATGATAGTGGACATATTGGGACGTCCACAATAAAGATCCAGATAATTTCTGACTCATATATTTGCCCCTAAAAAGTTCTTCATATAAAACAAAGACTCATTGCATGCCATACTTTACACCAAAGTTGTTTTTTAAGAATGGTTTGTAAGGCCACACTGTATCTCCTTTTTAGTCCTCCTTTTTGGTGTTTACCACAAATGCTTGTTATTTGTCGGAAATATATTCAGGTAGCTTCAAGAGAAAATCTGTTAATGCTCCCCAAATTTGCATTTTCATAGCAGTTTTCTCAATTCTTCAACACTGTATGGAAAATACATTATGACAGCTCCCATGCACTTTTCAAAAAACTCTAATGGCAAGAATGAGAGATCTATGAAGAATTTGGATTCACTTTAAAAAAATCACCTGTGGGATCTGCCAGAGTGCTATTATCTATCCCAGACATGGTGCTCATTAAGAAACCCCACTGGCTCATGGTTTATTGATTAGAAGCAAAATATCCAGGAAGAGTAATAAATTACTCTTTGGATGGGCCTTTAAACACCCTCTCCTGTATCCCGCCAACAGATTATGCATCAGATACATTGCCCCTGACAATCTACTTGAAAAATTTTGTCCTACTTTCTAGTTCATTTTTTGGATTGTTTTATAACAGAATATGCAGCTGATATTTATTTAGACAAGATACTTTTGTTATCAGTCATACTATATACTAAAAACAATTTTCAAAGATGTTATTTAAAATCGAAGTTTTAATGATTTAGTGATGATTTGGGGGTGTAAAGTTTAGAATATTCAAATGGATTCAGCTGTATTTTTACTCCCAAGTAGGATTTCTTTTTACGTGGAGGCAAAAAATAAAAAACAAAAAAGTATCAAAACTTTCTGTTTTCTTCTCTATCTTCCCAGATATGGAAGACATTGAATAGTGCCTGCAAACATTTCAGGCCAAAAGAGTGTCAGTGTCTGAGTCAGCATTAGGTACGCAAAATAAACAAACCCTTGGTTTCCAAACAGTTAAGAAGATTGACACTAAAATAATTCAATGCAAGCAATACGCTGAATAAAAGCAGAATAAATGAAACAAAATAAAAACAGATGGGCAAATAACATGATGTATGCAACAAACAGGATAATTTTGGAATCTACCAAGTTAAAAGTAACCAAAAATCCCCCCAAAAAACCCAGCTGAGCAGGGACTTAAGTCAGGAGAACACCTAAAAACACTGGAAGTATGATAAGGAAGTGAAAAAACCTTCTCAGAGCAATTTCAATCATTCATTCATCTTCTCAACTTCAAACCCCCATTCAAAAAATATTACTGATGATCTGTTATGTTGGTGGAATTAGATAAGCCATGGTAAAGAAACCATTTTTTAAAAATGATAGAATTTAGAGACTATTCTGGGAGACCAAACCCATACGAATTATAACAAGAAGAGGGTAGGAGTCATCATTAAGGATGACCTACTTTTGGGGAATATATCAGGCATGGAGGATCAAGGAATTAAGGCATGTTCCTTGAGGCAATAATATTAAGTCGAGATTTTAAAAATGCATAGTCAGTAGAAAGAAGAGCGGGTAGATGCCGCAAGATAGAAGGAGGGAGATGTAGTGGACATGATGGGGTGATTGGAGACGACTCTCCAGGCTGAAGAAGTCACAGCAACACAAACTCTGAGGTGGGAAAGGGGACAGCACGTCTTGAAAACCAAAGATCAGTCAGCACTTCCGGAGACGAGAGAAGACGAGATGAGCAAAAAGCCAAACCATGAAGAGCTCAGGCAGAAATCTCAACTCTACACTGGGAGAAAAGTGAGACCAGTCCTATGTTTTAAGGAAGAGGGTTATGTAATCAACTCCATATTGAAAATCCACAAGCACAATAATCATTCTGGTTACAGTATGGAGGGCAGGGATCAATCGTTAGGTACGACACTATTTCACTAAGTCATGCAAGAAGTGATGGTTTTTTGGGACTATTCGGTGAGACAGGGAGGCAAGAACTATAGAGGTGGAAAGAAAATGAAAACCATACCACTTGGAAATTAACAGCATATGGGTGATAAGGAAATGGGAAGAATCAGGAAAAATCCTTAAGCTTGTAGGTTAAGTAGACACATGACTGTTGGGTCATTTACTGAAGCGGGAAACACTGGAAGAAGAATTGTGTGGGGGGAAAAGTTTGTGAGCTCAGTTTTGGAAGTGGTGAGTATGGAGAGCTTGTGTGAACGCTGTGTCCTGTGAAAGATGTGTCATGCCTTGCAAGTTGTTAGGTATGCGTAATGCAAAATGTATAGTCAGAGGAGAGACCTGGGCTCTGTCAGTCAACATGGACTGGATATGCCACAGAAACATGTCAAGGAGTCAGAAGAAGGCTTATTTCTTGGGTTTGCTGTTTTCCCACTGCGGGTTGGAAAAGGATCTTTCCGCAATTTTGTCCAAGGGAAGGGAGCTGTTCCTTTGGGCACCTGGGCTGATAGAGGTCCTCCCATGTAAGGTTGCCAACTCTGGGGCCTCAGTGTTTACCCCAGCAGACCAAGATCCCAGTAGGCCAAGAACGTGTGTGCAAAGGCGTACCAGCTCAAAAGCTCTTCTGTCCTGAAGGGACACTGACACCTCTCTAAATACTCCATTAATTAAGGAAACCTGTAGGAACTGCTGACTTCTAGAAGGAATTAGTTTCCTGTGAAGATTTAAATAAAGGAAGAGATCCAGAAACACTGCTGATTGCTAGTTTTGTCTAGCATAGGATTGATGATATCAGTTCAGGTGCTTTTAACATATGGCCAATGAAGCAGGCATTTGTCATTTGTGGTTGCCTAGTGTTTCTTTGATATTTTCATAATTTTTCACATTACTAGTGAGACAGGTGATAGCTAGAGAAAGGCTAGGCAGACAGACAGGAGGGCCCTCTGCTACTAATGTAGAGAACTCTTGGCAGGTCTCTCAGGCTCAGCTTTGGTAAACAAGGTCCCTGCGAGCCTCTCAAGCTAGAGCTTAGGTACTCACTGCTGGGATCGAAAAGCAACCAATCAGCTCACCATGAGGCCCCTACCTCCTGCTGATTGTTCCTCAATACCGACCAATCAGAACAGCTACAGCTCACAGCTAGTGCTAGCCAATCGGCTTGGACTTAAGGCTATATAAACACCAGGTTTTTGGTCCCAGATGGGCAACCACTTCAGGTCCCCTCCCACCGTGGGGGCCTCTCTGTCCTCTCAATAAATCCTGCTTACTCATTTTCTGACTATCCGTGTTCCTCATTCTTCCTGGGCATGAGATAAGAACCTCAATCACGAAGAGCTGTGACCTGAAGAGTAGTAGTAGATCATCAGAGCCGAAAAGTCATGCACCCTAGAGGTTGGCTTGACAGCCAACAGAGCTGGCTGAACCAGGAGCTGCCAGAAGAAGGCGAAACTCCAAAGCTGAGACACCCAGGGGGCTAGGCTTGCCAGCCCACCAAACCAGTAACGCTCTCAGGACTTGGTTTGCCAGCCCATTAGAGCTGACACTTCCAGGGCTAGGCTTACCAACCCCTTGATGACTCTCTCTGGGGCTTGGTTGGCTGAACCATTGAGCTGACAGTCTTGAAGCCCAGGCTAACCTGAAAAATCCAAATCATTAGTCTGTCTTCCCAAAGCAAAGGCCAGGATGTTATACGCCAGACTCCCTTGATGGTTTAGATGCAGGTGTGTGTCTTAGATTTCCTGGTCAGTGAACCCACTTGAGATTTGCAGAGTTATGAAGAGGTAATCACCAGAAGAGGAATGCACATGCCTGGCCCAGTCAATGATAGAGGTCTTGTCTTTCTTCTGGGTGTATGGGGATGAGTACTGGAGGTAGAGAGTGGATCATTCCGCATCTGATCCTAAGGGCAATCTGTTCCCAGTGGCATGGCCATGCTATCTTTTCCAGAGAAGCCCTGCGGGACAGAGAATTGCCACTGATCTTAGGAGGTTAGCTGCATAATCTTGTCCTCTGGCCTTTCCCTGATTTATATAAGTTCCATAATATCCTTTAAAAAATCCATTTTCTTCTTAAGTAAGCCAGAATATTTTCCCATGTTTGCAGCTGAGAATCCTGACCAGTATAGTAGTTGGCCCCAAGAGAGGTAATAAGGCCTTAAGGAAATGGAAATCAATAAGTGGGTTATTTAAGCTGGCTGGGCAGTTGAAGGCTTTGAAAATCTAGTCCACACAGGACCAGAAACTCAAGTGGTTAATGACGTAGCACGTGAAACCATTACTTAAATTATTCTTTAAAATGAAATGGCGGTTGAAGTCAAGACTTGAAAAAAAAAAAACTCACCGCTGTGGATACAGAATGGATAGGCATCACTAAGGAATACAAGGAAGAAAAGGAAGGCTGGCTTCTTCCAGCCACACTGGAGAGTTTGCAGAGAGCAAATGGTAAGGTTAAACTCTTTAAATTCTTAGCTTAAGGTGTAGGAAGATAATCGAGACCTTACTGCATCTGTGTCAAAAGTGCTTTTTATTGCAACAACAGGACTGACATAGCCAAGAATAAAACATCCTTCTGGGATGAGGAATTTCTACTGAGGTTGCATTCACATCTTTGTAGGATTTCTTGGTAGCAGCATGTTGAATGGAAAAGATTAGGACACTGGAATCAACAGGGGGACATTTGAGAGAACCCCAAACATTGACAGAGTGTCTTGCTAGCAAAACAGCACTCTTTTCCAGTCTGCCCAGGTCAGCAGCACCCTACCTCAGTATCCCTAAGATAACCACTGTGCAAAGGTGATAAATTTTCACTTCCTTTCCCATTCCCACCCCCCCCTTTTTTTTTGAGTTGGAGTCTCACTCTGTCGCCCAGACTGGAGTGCAGTGGCCGCTCCCGGCCACCGCAGCCTCGACCTGTTGGGCTCCGGTGATCCTTCCGCCTCAGCCTTTCGAGTAGCCTGAATTACAGGCGCGTGCTACCATGCCCGGCTAATTTTTTGATTTTATTATAGAGATGAGATCTCGCCTGCCCAGGCGGGTCTTGAACCCGCGGGCTCAGGCAATCCACTCACCTCAGCCTCCCAAAGGCGCGGGATTACAGGCTGAGCCACCGAGCCCAGTCCCATTTCCTCTTAATGCCTATAGTGCAATAGCCCGAAACAGTCAGATACTTTAACTGCTCGCTCAGTTAGCTCCCTGAAACCTTTACTGAATGAAATAAAGATTTCAGAAGGTCTCTTGAATTAAAGAAGACACATCTAATGAATTATGAAAATTTTGGAGTGAATTTATCATGGATGACTTTAACCCCTAGATTGATTCCCTGAAAATACCCGGCATGTTGGAATGCAGCTATTAGTAGATGCAGGTATATCCAAGTGCAGTCAAGACTCCATCCACCCTGGGCAGCTTTCTGAGCCTTGGGGATTGGCTCTTGCTGACTTTTAGGCTTCTGTTGTCCCTCTTTATCTGTCTGTGAGTAGTACATCTACTTCCTGTAACTTGTTGAGTGTGAATGTATTCTGTTTCACCAGACTCGGACAAGTTGGTGACCAGTGCACAGTGAACCCGCTTCACACAGGGGTCTGCCATTTGGAGAAGTTTCTGGCTATCCTGGAGTGTAGGACATGAGACAATAGACTATTCAAAGTGAAAGGCAAGTTGCTGTAGTTTGCCCCGTAAATCACTAAGAAAGAGGTAATATGCATTTCTTTGAATAAGGAAGGAAATTATCACCCTATTTCAGTTGCCTATTCTGAGAGATTTGCCAAATTATTCAGAAGGATGGCCTTTTTCATGCAGCCTCAGAAAGAGAAAGGCTTTCAGCTAGATCAGACTCCATGAAAGGAATCCTTCAGTTGACTTTTGGGCAGTGAATACAATTGTTTCCAAAGTATCTGTGGTCAGAGGAGATACCGTATATGGTCTACATTTAACCTCAATAGGAGAATCAAATAGTAGATACCCAGGGTTTTACAGCAGAGCTGTGATCTCTTGGCAAGTCATTATTCTCTTTCTGATGAACAGTTTTGAGTTTTCTGGCAGAAACAAAGTCCTGGTAGGTACCAAACACCTACAGCATGAAATGGTCTGAGTTTATGCTCACAAACTTGGCGTTCATGATGGCTAATACTCCAAGTTATATAATTGGTTGGATTCCACAGTAATACGTCAGTCAGAAATGGTATATATACAGGTTCAATCTCAAGCAGGTCCTGAGGCACAGATAAGTTGTCTGACCAGATGTCTTGTCAAAAATAAGCAAGACTATTCATTAGTTAGAGTGGTAAAAATAGATTTTAATCAGTAATATACCACTGTCATAGAAAAGAGGGTCCAGCATGAACAGAACTCAACCTCAATGGGCATAAAGTTCACTGGTCCTACCATGGATACAATAATTAATGAAAACGTTCCTTCCTTTTGGATAAAGTAAAGATGCATGTGTTTATAGATGCATTAGAATAGGCATGAGCATGTTGCTATTTGGAAGATTAAGCCTGGCAGCTAAGAGGTGTACTGCAGTAGACCTTTTCATTTCTTGTCACCTACCATACTTGAGTATTTATCCTACTTTCTGCACTCTTTCAAACTGTGACTTCTATCTTCTCTGACCAGAATTCAGAAAATTCACATTTATCAAATTGTCTGCAGTTTGAATGAGGACAAATGACCTAAATTCTGGCAGTGATTCACAACTTTGAGAGACCTGGATGTAGAAGTAAGATGTGAGGAAACTGGTCTGTAGGGAGAAGCACAGTGGTGGAAGCCTCCTCTTCTTGAGAGGTGGTGTGGCAGAGAGGGGCTGATAACAGTTAAAAGTATTCCTTTTAAAGATCAATCTGCAAGCTCCGAAAACTTGCTAGACAGGTTTTGCTTGAGAAAACCAAATAGACAAAGACAGTTATTCTGGAGATGCAAGAGAGTGACCAATTCACAACCTTAACCCAAATCCTCTCTTTGTGAAGTTATTGGTTTACAACCCCTGCTTGTTATGCATATCCTAGAGACCATTTGTTCTTTGATAATCTGGTTTTGCTAAGTACAACCTTGTAAATTGCAAAGGAAAATATATAGTCACACAACCCGATCCCCTCCTTTATCTAAACTAAGGTATAAGACCCCTCTCCTCCCTCCCCAGGGCGCTCAGCCTGGGAGCATTAGCCCATTGAGTTGCGCCAGCAGTAATCAAACTGCTACTTACTAAAATAGCCTTGGTGTCACAGCCTCTCTATTTTCCCACAACGGTGGCAGTGGCATTTCCAGTAGTACATTTTCCCAAGAGGGGCACTGTTTCTAGAATTAGTTTTCCACCCTGGCTCTCTGGCTTGCCACCAGGTTTTGTAAGTCTTCTGAAAGTCTCAATAAATTCTTTTTTACGTGGTTACCCTGTATATAGTTGTTTTTAACTGGGTAGTCTGATCCATACAGCAAAAATATGGTCGCTAGAACCACAAGAATAAATTGTTTCACATAGAAGGGGAGCATATAAAACTCAAAAAGGGCTGAGAACGGGTCGTTGAGAGACTTCACATTGAATAAGGTGGAGTAGGTCAAGAGAGAAGGATAAAGAGCTGTCAGAGCCGTGTGGAAACAATCCAAAGTGGACAGATTGTGGCATCCAAAAGTGAGAGTGTTTCCAAAGGGAAGTGGTCAATCCGTTGAATGCTTCTAAAATGGCAACTGGTGACTGATAATAGTGATCTCAATTGGGATATTTACATGATTACCTAATTCCATTATTACAAGAACCCTATAAGAAAACTAATTTTTATTGCCACAAGTTAAGAAAGGGGATGATAGGAAAATAACAGTTGACACTGTAGAAAAAATTATTTAATTGTGATGAGAAATAACGAAAAGAATGTTTCTGGAGAACTAAGTAAAGCTCTGCAAGACTTTTTGTTTGTTTGTGATACAAAAGATAAAGATCAGAGGCAGATGGGCTACGTTTCTTGTGAACGTAAAGACGTGATCCAAGATACAGGTGACTTCACCTCTGACAGAAGGCAGGCATGTTTCTTAATGTATAAAGTTGATAAAGAGGAAAAAATGATTGCAGGTGATGGGCAAGTTAATGTTTGCTCACAGGGGGTTAAGAGAATGCTTGCTTGTTCTCATTTCCATGTAAAGTTCAGGACAATTATCTATCTATCTTCTAAGAGCAAGAGGAAATGAGAGGCCATAGTGGTTTGAGAGAGGTCATGTAGAGCTGAGAGTAAGGTAATGGGAACAGAGGAAGTTTGGTGTAGAGGCTAATTTGGAATTGGTAACAATGAATAGATAAGGACACAATTATGTCTTCCTAGGTGAATTTCTCCAGGAATTCTCATCAAGTTGGTTTAGGATGCAAAAGACAAATCTCTGCTAACACTGTCCTCTACCTGAGTTAATGAACTGGAAACATAAGATACTTGTCAGCCAGACTCAGTGGCTCAGCCTGTAATCCCGTGCCTTTGGGAGGCTGAGGTGAGTGGATTGCCTGAGCCCACGGTTTCGAGACCCGCCTGGGCAGGTGAGACATCATCTCTACAATAAATCAAAAAAATTAGCCGGGTGTGGTAGCGCGCGCCTGTAGTTCCTGCTACTTGGAAGGCTGAGGTGGAAGGATCGCTGGAGCCTAGCAGGTGGAGGCTGCGGTGGCCGGAAGTGGCCACTGCACTCCAGTCTGGGTGACAGAGTGAGACTCCAACTCAAAAAAAAAAAAAAAAAGATATTTGTCATTGTCTTTGTCAGTGGAATGTAGGACATGCACACACTATTACAAAAATCACAATAACTGATGGGGGCAAGGAGGAGGAAGTGACCGACCCTAATGTGAGACTGTTTCATAGAGAAGGTGTCCCTTAATTGAGTACATGGAAGACTTGAGGACTGGGTGTTTGTGAGGTGGAGGAGTACTCAGGACAAAGGCAAAGCCCTATTAAGATTTCTTGCATTTTTCAATCTACTCTCAATGCATCCTAAATAACATAGGGAAATGGAAGCATAATTGTGTATCAAAAAATAAATATTAAAACTGGGTTGCAACTTTAATTTAATTCATTTAGATATTTTGTATTACCATCTTGACAGTGATATCTGGATCAACTGGACAGTCTAGGCAGACTTACTCAAGATATTACACATGCATTTGGGTATCTCATGATATCAAGCTATAATCAGCGCCTTGATGTGATCAACAAATGACACTTTATTGGGCTAATAGAGCCTTAGGCAGATAGAGCCACCAATTGAATAAATAAATCAATTTATCATCATTGAAATTTATTTTGTTTCTTATGTATCCTAATCCCCCCATTTTTTTAGACAGTGAGAATAAATAACTGTTAATGTTAGTATTTAGAGAATATTTATGTTTTATCAGAAAGCTAATGAATTTTAAATACAAAATGTTAAAAGATTTATAAACCTTCCAAATATTATCTAATCAGAAGTTGAGTTAATATTGTTTCCCAAGGAGAAAGCAAAACTTAATTCAAAATAAAAATTATAAGAGAATCAGAGTTTTCTTTATAAAACTTCTTCACAGCAAATTTGCATTTATTGTGTATTGATCAAAGGTTACATTTATTTATCCCTAGTTAGCTCCCACTTGAGATTCTGATGGAAGGTCGTTTTACTTCTTTGCTTGCTTAAATAAATACTTTGCTCACTTATTTAGAGTTATATAGAGTCAGAATGGCTATGAACTCTTCAGAGGTTAGCTGGTGGCCCTGGACTATGGCCAAAGTATCTGAGCTACCTTTAAAAAAATGAATTACCAAATAAGACTTAATCACACTTAGTATAAATCAGAATTGGTCTAATGTACAAATTGTACGTGGTAAACGATTTATTCCAGTATCATAAAAAAAAATCCCTGTGTCTTCAGAGATTTTGCACATCATTCTATTATTGTTGCTTTTGTATGTTTTGTTCTTGTTCTTCAGAGGCACAGAATTGGATTAATTATGATTCTTGGCACATAATACATTCTCGTTGTCAGTCTATCCATACCCTCCTTTCATCTCTCCTTTTCTTCTTTTGTCTTCTATTCTTTATTTCTTTTATTAGTTTTCTAAGCAACTACTGGATAATATTCCATCTGGTGAAGGTAACAGTTTATTCACCGCTCTCTAACTTGGGAGACTTTTAGATTTTCCTATTACAAACAGTGATGGAACATTCTTGAAGTATAACTGTTTCCTCTTGCAAATACGCAGGGGTTTCCTCTGGGTATGTACTTAGAAAGGCAATTATTACATTATAGGATGCATTTATACTTGCTGTAAATATCTGTCAGGCTTTAGTTTTCATTATTGAAAACTAAACCAAGAAAGAAAAAACAGTAGGGAAAAGTTTCAACTTCAATGGCATTTTGAAAGTAATATCCATTTGGAGCTCAATAGTAAATAATGATACATAAAAATTATTTATAAATGGGCCTGCTTGCTCACTGCGAAGCTCATTTTGTTACAGTGTCTTTCATTTCCTTATACTCACTGTGAAGTAAATAATTTTGATTGTAAATCAAGTGTCACATTGACTTAGTTATAACCTACTATTTGGCAGGTGTATGATGTTAAAAAACATGAATAAGGGTCAATTACATATATGAAAATATTTGAAATGTTTCCTCCATTCTAATGAACAACTCGCAAGGAAGAAGACCTCTGTATTAATAAATGTATCACTTCTTTCCTTATTAACTTTTATTCTAATTATTTTGACTTTCAATCTTTCCTACGATGTGATGTACTCAATGTTTTTGCATTATCCCTACCCAGTTTATTGGTTTCACCATTGTTAGGATGCCAGTAATTTTATTTCCAAAAGTGAAGTTGCTGAAAATGAAATCATGTTTCGTTTTCTGGAAGCAGGGATCAAGTATAATTCTTGTTATGTAATTGCCTGTTCAGAAGTGTTCTCTGCTAGTAAACACTGCCTCTACAATGTATGTTTCTTGACATTCTAATAGATTTGCCATGCTTTCTCTGAAGAGCTGCTTGATTTGAAGATCGTGCTTTGGACTATTAATAAATTCTGCCATCATTCTGCCATCATTGATCCCACTAACTGTTATGTTTCCTTTGCCCCATTTTGAGGAGAAAATAGAAATATTTTTGTATACAGTCTCTCGGAATACACGTTAAAATTTGCTATGGATTATTCTTTTTATCATCAGCAAATGTATCCATGAGCAGAAAGGAGCTTGTTTGTTCCTGGAGTGATGAAAAATTTGAAGCAGCCACAGTAAACAGTAAATGTGGAAAGTGGAGTAAAAGTAAACTAAGTCCTTATTTTTTGCTTCTTATGTCCAGATGCCGATGCTCTAGCCCATTTTGGTAACCTTCATTTCTCTTGAGATGGCCAAAAATAGAGATGGGGCCTTAATGTACTTCCAAATGTGAACAATAATGGAGCAATCAGTATGTTGCCAGACCACTGCCTTGTCCTTTTTTCTTACCACTAAACATACCTCACAGGAGATAATAATTGAAAGCCCAACACTTTCATTCATTCATTTATTCAATAGTCAACCAAAATCATATACACTGAATATGAAAATCTTATGTCTAACTTTCCATGATGTCTGAGCAATGCACAAAACCCTCAAGACATCATTGAAAAAGATAGGTGAGCTGGGCTCGGTGGCTCAGCCTGTAATCCCGCGCTTTGGGAGGCTGAGGTGAGTGGATTGCCTGAGCCCGCGGGTTCAAGACCCACCTGGGCAACTTGGCGAGACCTCATCTCTACAATAAATCAAAAAATTAGCCGGGTGTGGTAGCGTGCACCTGTAGTTCCAGCTATTTGGAAGGGTGAGGCGGAAGGATCGCCAAAGCCCAGCAGGTCGAGGCTGTGGTGGCCGGGAGCGGCCACTGCACTCCAGTCTGGGTGACAGAGTGAGACTCCAACTAAAAAAAAAAAAAAAAAAAAAAAAAGGTGAGTGGCAAATTAGCACATAAAAAGATGCCCAAACTGTCATGAGTCATTAGGCCAGCCATGCAAATTAAAAAACACAATGAGATGCTCTTAGAATGGCTCAAATGTAAAAAAATGACTATTTCAAGTGTTGATAAGATGCTGAGGAAGGAAAACTCTCACACGTTGTTGATGGAGGTATAAAATGGTGTACTACTACTATGCTACTTTAGAAAAATGTGGAAGTTTCTTAAAAAGGTAAACATACACCTACCATGTGATTCAACCATCCATTCCTAGGTCTGTATACGAATGATCCCAGGAGATTTATCTGCAGTAGTCAAAGACTGGGAACAACCCAAAAGTCCCTCAACAGATGAATGGATAACAAATGTTGCAGTCCATCCATGCAATGGAATCTTAAATCCACCGTAAAAAGGAACAAACTATGTAACACCCTTGGGTGAATATTAAAATAATTATGCTGGGCGAAAGAAGCTAGACCAAAAAAAGAATACACATCTGTGATGTCTTTTATAGAAAACCGGAAAATGCAAACTAGCTGTAGTGAAAGAAAACAGTGGAGGCTACGGGGAGATATGTGGGAAGGGTACCAGGAGAACAGGATTACCATGGAGCATGAGAAAACTTTTGGCGTGATGGATATGTCTAATATCTTGACTGTGGCCAGGCGCCGTGGCTCACGCCTATAATCCCAGCACTTTGGTTTTTTTTGTTTATTTGTTTTGTTTTGTTCTTTTGTTGTTTTTTTTGAGTTGGAGTCTCATTCTGTCGCCCAGACTGGAGGGGAGTGGCCGCTCCCGGCCACCGCAGCCTTGACCCGCTGGGCTCCGGAGATCCTTCCGCCTCAGCTTTCCAAGTAGCTGGAACTACAGGCACACACTACCACGCCCGGCTAATTTTTTGATTTATTGTAGA
>NW_007251505.1:43125-90056 GCF_000164805.1 Carlito syrichta
ACTGCACTCCAGCCCGGGCAACAGAGTGAGACTCCAACTCAAAAAAAAAAAAAAATCTTGACTGTGGTGATAATACATATGTCAAAATGTATCAAATTATATGCTCTTAGCATGTGCAGTTTACCGAATGCCAATTATACCTGAATAAACCTGTTTGTTCTTTAAAAAAAGACATCATTTTCTCTAAACACTATTTCCTTTTTGATACTAAAGGAAGAGAAATATATTACACCTCAGTAATTGACAGCTGTACAAGTCATCGATGAGGGACTGTTCTTTAGTAAACCTAGTCATAAACTCTAACGAGTGATGGTTGTCAAAGGTGGAAAGGGTTTGAACTTTCCACTGCTAGGTTCTATAATATATATGATTTGGGACGCAAGGGTTCGTCTGTAAGGAGAATAATTAGAAAATGGACTATATTGTACAAAATGATTTCCAGTAAATATTTCTTGTGATTTATTTTATTAATATGAGTTCTGTTATGATGTATTTTTGTCCTAAACTATACAACAGCACCTTAGAAAATGGATTTTATTATAAGAATATTATAAGAAAATATTATAAGAAAAGAGAGCTTACGACAATTAAGATTTTGATAGAAAGTGACCGATAGATCCGTTTTTACGGATTCACTATTTTCCACAGAAATAGAAGGAGCAGCCAGATCTTCTCTGCTGATGCCTACACCCATACTGACAATATTTTCACTCGTAAATCCTGCTTTCACTGTCAATTCAACACACCCAGTAGCACAGCTCATCAACTATTGTAAAAACCAGAGTTTTCTCTAGGGCCCCACGTGCAGCCCTGTGTCTATTTAATGTTCTCCCTATCTGTGTAACAACAAGAAGACATCACGACATAGTGGTTAAGAGCAGACGACTTGGGCACCAGACTGTCCTATACTAAACTCCTGGTTGTACCTCTAATGATTGTGTGGTCCCCGGCATCTCTGTGCCTCAGTTCCTCATCTGTACAATGGGGAAAAATAATTCCTACTTTACAGGGTTACTATGAGAATTGCATTGAATCGAAATTTGAAAAGTGCTTAGAAGAAAAAAAAAATAAAATGGAATATATTACAATTATCATACAATTTAATTTATACATGGAACTGTCATTTTTCATCAGGACACACAGTGAGCTTAATTTACGATGAACTTAATGTACTTTTTACTATCATTTGATTTATAACTGTTGTAGGCTCATGGAGGCCGCACTGCCAGCCTAGGACCCACGTGGTGTCCAAGGACTACTACTCCGAGGGCACAAGGGCACCCTGAGACCCACGTGGTAACCTAGAACATTATGGCATCCTCTGGAACTCGGGGGTGCCCGACAGCCCTCAAGGAGTGTTATAGCTCTCAACTCTTGCTCGGGGAATTCCCTTCCCGGTCAGGAATGGTCACAGCTCTCTTGTCTAGATGAAGCCCAGATGAATGCCAGGTTCTTATCTCATGATGAGAGGATTAAGGATCCAGGATGAGCCAGTCGAAGTTTATTCAGGAAGCAAGTGTTAGCAGCTCTCACAGTGCAGGAGGAGAAGCCCAAGAGGGAGGGAGCCCAAGTGGTTGCCCTATGAAGCAGGGGTTGCCAGACTCCCTCCCAAGAGGGCTGTCAGGGCCAAAAGAGACCAATGAGGTCTGGCCCAGGGCTTGCATAGTACCTGGGGCACACTGATTAGATGGTAGCAGGGACTGAAAATACACTAACCTAATGGCCAGTATAAGGACTAAAAAGGTAGCAGGCCAATTAGGAAGAGGTGCACAAAAAGAGAGAGAAACCTATCGAAAAGGAAATGGCTGTGGCTTTTGTCTGGAGCCTGCAGCTTTCAGCTATCTCTTCAGGTAAAATTGAGTCCTACCGGAGACCCACCCTACCAGAGATCCACCTGTCTGCCTACCCAATTTCTTTCTTTCTCTTCTTTCACTACCCCCTCTGGAGTGGTGACCCTGACTACCTAGGGGATAGGAAAAATGACCCGTCTGGCTACTTCCAGCTGATCATGGACACTGTATACGAATGGTAGCAAAGGACCCCCCCAGAGGGTGATCTAAGGATCCCCAGAAAAAGGGCGTCTCCACCTGAGGTTCCACGTGGAGCTTAACGGCCTCTAGATGAGAAGAAACACATTTTACAAGGAGGTGCAATAAGCAAGGTCCAAAGACAAGGGCTAAAATGATCAATAACAGGGGCCCTAGTTGAGGCAACTATGGAAACAAATTCCAGAGTTTTGACCAGGGCTTCCAGAAATCAGACATTTTGTCATCAGATTTGTGAGGCTCTATTCATTATTTTCTTGCCTCATTCCTAACTATGCTAAACTGATTGATGTAAAAGCAACATTCTTTTTTCTGTGGTTAAGAGGTCTGATTCCCTTCTGCTTTGGAGCACTACCCCTGCCAGTGAATTTATTTGGTTTGGAAGAGTTATCATGCTTTGGGCTACTTTATTTAGATCATCTGAAAATTATTTGGCTAGGATTTGGTAATAAGTTAGTAAAGCTGACAGGCCAGCAACCCCAGTGTCTGTCCTGGTGGTCACCCCTGGATTGCTCTTTGTGTTTTTACATGGGTTGTTAGAAGCACATCTAATGGTTGATTGTCAAGGACTGTATTAATTTGGGGGCACAGATAAACCAGGGTGCGTGTCCCTGACCAGTTTGTAGGAAGGCATATGTAGTAACTAGTACCACAAAGGAAGAAATGCCAGGGGTTATGAAGCAAAACCCCATGTCAACAGTGATAAGATTGGGGGAGTTTGGAATGTTTGTATTCCCAAGTGGAAAGGCTTCCTGCCAAGGCTGCCCCATGAGCGGTGGATATGGTCCCTGGGATATGTCTTGAGTGGGATTCTCAGTCCTGTTTTCACAATGAAAGTAATTTCTAGATGTATCTACAAATATCGCAGTAGTTGAATTTTTCAGTTTCTGGTATCAGAAGGCAGATGGCAGTCTTCAGGTTGGTGCAGTTGTGCCAATGAAAAATGGAAGTATATTGGGTAGATTTCTCCAGACAAAAACCGGAGTTTTTGTCTAACAGAGTGGTGACATTAAGTGTAGGTTTCTCCAAAAACCTTACTGGGTTCTGAAACAGTGCGTTGTTGGGTTACTTGGTACCTGGACCAATTCCCCAGAGGCTGTATGTCTACTGTGTGATGACAAAACAATGGATCCAAGGTACCCAATGGTTGTTCCTTTTTGGGTACATGAGCTCTTTTCATGCAGATGGGCCTTGAAATTTTAAAGAAGTATTAGTGGTTAGGGGTTCCCAAACTGGGGTTCCTTGTGAACTTTCAGTGGTGAAATCTGCAATGAAAGATCTGAGAAGATTAACCATTCTTCCGGTTTGTGTGCATCTAGTTTATGTTAAAATATCTATCTGCAAAACCTATAATACCTGTAATAGCTTGCTTGAGATAAGTAACTCCGTTTTGTAACAGATCTTCCATCTTAACCTAGAAACGACCCCCTTATGTGACCTTCCCGTAATCACACTACACACCCACATTCCTGTCCCCTTGGTGCTTGGAAACTCCCTAGTTGCCCAAATTCTGACACCATCCGTAACCTTTCATAATCAAATGTACTGCCAATAAGTATTAATCAAACTGTACAACTTATGTAGGTTCTGCCTTCATATATCCCCTACGCACTCTGTTCGGGGCCAAGAGTTCTTTGGACACTAGTCTGCTCTGGGTCGCCATCAATAAGAGACTCATAATTTGACCCTCTCTGTGTGTTAGTGGTGTCTTTCTCACTATCCAGGTATAACAATATCGGTTAACTGAAAGGTCTTTAATTCTTGCAGTTTGAGTGGCTGAAATGACCAAAGAGAGGTGGGCATTCTTTTAGTTTAGGATGGAGGATTGTCACACGGGTGGCCCATAACTGAACTGGAGTGGGCACAGCTATTTATTGCCTGGATGGAGATAAGCAAAGCTAGCCAAATTTGGCCACGTTTGGGTCAGAAGAGTTTAAAATACTTTGGGTTAATTTTAAAGTATTGTGTACATACTTGGAGTTCAACATTTCCTCCATATGTGATTCTTCTTGAATTGTAGTATTAACCACGCTTCTTATCTCCATTAGCCACGAAAGACAGGTATGGTTTAGTCTCATGTTTAGGGGTAACAGGGATAGACAGTACTGGTTACTTTGCTTAATAAGGAAATGAATAATCCCATGGAGGTTTAGGGCTAAGAGATGCTTGGCAGACACGTTTGATAGTACAGATTAAAACAAAAATAACAGCAGTGAATATAGGTGAAATTACAAGGAGGCTATCCTTGAAGGTTTCACTATTGGTATTTATCTTTTGTGATTTTCAGTCTGGGGTCTCTAATTTCTTCACCGTGGTATTCTGGGTGTCCCCCTAGATCAGCGGAGGCAACTTTTCCTGGACTTTTTAGGCCTTCACTCTAGTATAAAGAATCTAAGAGTTGATCATGGGGACCTTCACTGCAGAGAGGTAGAGAGAAGGGCAGTGTAGGGTCACTCCCAATCTGGGCCTAAAAAGGTGGAAAGAAAGGACAGAGCCCTTACCAGTACTATGTCTTCAGGACTTTATATACTATTTTACAATATACATATACCATTTTCCAACATGCATGAATCCTTTATTTTGTTCTAAAACCAGCCACTTTATTGCAGGATAAAAATTTACCAGGAAATCATTAGTATGTTGGCACTGTAAAGCACTATAGCTGATTATAAATTGCAATGGGTGACAGATCTCATTTTAGGTTTTTACAACAAATGTTGTTGACAAAAACAATTTGCCTGGTCTGCAGGAAGTTCAGGAGAAAGGCAGGGGATAGGTGTGGTTCCTGAAGCTTTTTGTTTTTTGTTTTTTTTTTTAACATTTTCCAGTTTTTAATCCAGACTTGAGTGGCACATCATCACATCATTGAACTTTGCACCAACAAAAGTAAAACTTACAAAAGTTTTGTTCTCCATTTTGAAATTATGAGCTGGGGATTCTAATGACTGTCCTGGTTTATGTATTGCTTTATAATTTATCTTATAGTCTTATGGTGCTAGTCTTTCTTTTTTTTTTTTTTGGTGGTCAACTTTCTTTTTTTTTTCCTTTTAATTTTTAAATTTTATTTTATGAAGATTTTGTTTCTTACCCCACCCTACGGAGACTGAATTGAGAACCTGAAGAGTTTAAGTATTAAAAGTTTTAAAAGCATAATGTTTTAACACAGGATTAGGGGTCATTGTAAAAGTTACTTATTGAGCAAAAGTCCACAGACATGGAAAAGTTAAAAAATAAAATTCACTTTTTAATAGAGATTTTAAAACAACGAAAGCCAACAAACAGGGCAGGGAAGAGGGGGGGTTAATTTAGTCTCTTTCTCCCCCCCTCTTGTTTATAGGAGAAACTTATTTTGGAGACTGCTAATTAAGGTGTTCATGTTTGGGTTCAATTTTGGCCTAGCATTCGTGTAGTTGAAATGAATGGTAAATTCATAGAACTTTTTACCTTAGCAATTTGAATTAGTCTTAAGTCACTTTCAATTAAGACAAGGCTATATGATTCCAAAGTGGATGACCAGAACCAAACGGCTGGCACCTGTGTTAAATGACACATTAATTTGGGTTCCAGGGCCCTAATATTCACCTGGGGTTGTCGGGGTGATGGTGAGCCAGTGCCAGGCATTTTGGGCCTCCTCCGTGGTCAACCATTTCTGAGCAAGGTGTTCTGTTCTCTCTTCAAAAGAGAGTATGCCTGCTCCCCAGTGACTTTCTGGCCTGCACAGTGGACAAGGTCCTGGAGGTTCAGGTCTCTTTGGGGCAACTATGCTTTCAGTGCTCCCCTCCCACAGATTGTAACCATAGCCACAGGCACCATCTCTATATTCGTTCTTACCAGGTCTCCGATGGGCAGTTGGAATTTTGTCACAAATGGCAACTGCCAATTGGGGTGCATCTTTTGGCCCATTGGTTCTGCAGCCCTCCATGCTGGCACCCTGTTATTTCTTTAATGCCTTGGCTGGAAAAAAAAAAACAACAACAACTCAAAAGTTCTTCTTTAATTGGCTATGGTCTAGAGTGAACAGACCATGTCGATGTGAAACGATCTGTCCCTACTTAGTTTCAGTTGTGAAGAGGCAAATCTGTTAAGGCCTTTTATAAATCATTAAATTACAGTGTTAGTTGTGAGGTGTGGCAATTAGGTGAGAGTGCTCAAGTCTCACGCAATCCTACCACAGAGAGAGAGACAGAGATGACACCTAGTATTTCACCTGTCCCACGGGAGAAGTACCCGGCTTAGTAAAGAGTACACAGAGAGTAACCAACATTTAAAGTTTTACCCGTTCTGAAGCAGAGAAGGGAGCCAGCTAGGCACAGCAAACTGACTTAACTTTCTTTATATATATATAAAACTTTAGTGAGCCTAATTAAAACTGCACTGAGATACCACCTAACTCCAGTTAAAATGGTCATCATCAATAACTCAAAAAATAACAGATGCTGGAGAGGATGTGGCGAAAAGGGAAGAACACTTCTACACTGTTGGTGGGAGTGCAGCCTCTGTGGAAATCAGTGTGGAGATTCCTAAAACTCTTAAAAATTGACCTCTCATATGATCCGGCAATCCTCCTACTGGGAATATACCAGGAAGAACTCAGGTCACTCTATAAAAAAGATACCTGCACACGAATGTTTATCGCAGCTTTGTTCATAATAGCAAGAACATGAAACCAACCATGCTGCCCATCAAAAGAGGACTGGATAAAAAAAGAATGTGGTACATATACACAATAGAATATTATGCAGCCATAAAGAAGAACAAAATCATGAACTTCGCAGCAACCTGGATGGACTTAGAATCTATCATACTGAGTGGTCTCTCACAGAAAAAAAGAGCTGAGTATCACATGTTCTCCCTCATAAGTGAACCTTGAACAACTACCATAATACTATAAGAAAAGAATTGACAGAAGCAGGAAACTACGGGGGGGGGGAAGGGCAGGGAAGTAGGATTGACAGTAGTTGATATATGCCTAGGGTAGAGGGGGCACACTTCATTGACAAGGCTACCTGCATAATGAATACTTGTATACCTCACCCTGAATTGTGCCCCACAATTTTAAAATAAAAAAAGAGGAAAAAATATCACTAAGGATAATATCTAATTAAAAGTCACATGCTTGCACTTACTATGCCATTCAAATATCTTTGTTGTAAATTATTTCTTTCTATGCTTTCAATTTCAGTTAATAAATGATTATTTAAATGTAAAAAGACAAACAAACGAAAAAACTTTAGTGAGCTTGACATAACAAACACCAGTGTTATCCAGCACTGATATTTTTAGCATTTAGTAAAGTTGGACGATATTACTAGAGTACTTGCAAGTTTGGTTTGGAAAAGCAGATTAAAATGACAAGAGACTGTTTTTCAGTTAGCTAATAGGATTAATTAACATGTTATTCCTTTACGTCTGTTTGGGAGGAGGACTGATGGTCCGGTTCAGATCTAATTTTAGGACACGAACTTTAATATCTTTTCTTCCCATCCACCTCCCTGAGGGGAGACCAGCTAAGCCACAGTGAAAACCTGTCAGAGTTTCCCAAAAACACGTGGGGAGAAAGGTGGAGGCGGAGGAGGCCACGCACATGGTTGGACTTTGCCGCATCTAGCAAGGCTACCTCTGGGGTGTTATCAGGCAACGGGGCAGGGGGGTCGAGAACAAGGGGTCTGGGCGGTGCCATTTCAAAGGCCTTGGACCATTTGCCCCACAAGAATTTCACTGCAGGAGGGTATTGATATTTCCTCCCCAAGGCCCAGTTTCTTCATCCTGCAACTGGGAACTCAGCTATGCTAAGATGCAAAACAGGGCAACCCCTTTGGGTCCCCTCCCGCTGTGGGAGCTTTTCTGTCCTCTCAATAAATCCTGCTTTCTTAAAAAAAAAAAAAAGATGCAAAAGAATTCAAGATGTTCCCTTTTCAGGGTTTGAGGAGTCCCAGTGTCTCAGGATGCATTTGAGAGGCATGTATACTGGCTTGTTTCCCATCCGAGGAGAGAGACAAAACAAAGGCATCCCTGAGCTTTTCCTCTTCCAATCAGTATGCATGAATAAAGACCGAATAAATCAGAGCATCCTCTCACTTTCCTGTTCTCACATGGTCATGGCCGCCTCGTGGATGTGAACTTGGCCTCCGTCCTTGTGTAGCAGAAGGGACTTCGTCAGCAGGAATGGTCACATTTACCTACTCAGTGTTCCAGTGTACTGCCTCTGAACCCTCAAACCTAGCGTTCCCCTTGATCAAGACCGAGTCTTCAAAAAGACCCTGGAGCAATTATATTTGGACAAGGGATTCTATTTTTTTTTTTTTTTTTGAGTCGGAGTCTCACTCTGTCACCCAGCACCCAGGCTGGGGGGCAGTTGCACACTAACGGTCACTGCAGCCTCAACCTTCTGGGCCCTGGTGATCCTTCCACCTCAGCCTTCCAAGTAGCTGGAACCATAGGCATGTGCTACCACGCTCAGCTAATTTTTTAATTTATTGTAGAGATGAGGTCTCGCCAAGTTGCCCAGGCTGGTCTGGAAGCCCTGAGCTCAGGCAATCCTCTCGCCTCTGCCTCCAAAGTGCTGGGATGACAGGCTTGAGCCACCGCATCTGGCTAGGGCAAGGGATTCTCTAATGTAGGGAATGTTACTGGGACCTCCTGAGAATCTCTGGCTAGTGGACTCATGGATTGGGCCAAGTTGTAACATCCACGGTTATGAGAGAAACTACTTTCTAAACCAAGTCCCTTTTCCCTGGGGAGGAACTGTTCAAGTTGGGGACATAAAAGTGCCTGAGGAAGGTATACAGGTCTAAGGAGTTAGTCCCCAACAGACTCCAAAAAATTGAAACCAACAGCTGGTGGAGCTCTTCTCTTACTGTCCCCTTATTATACGCAGAATTTTCCAGTTTAAAAGCAAAGCAAGAAATTGAATTTGCTTAGGCCTGTATTGATAGGACCAATAAACGAGGTATCTGAGTTTGGGGACATACAGCCCACAAGGTGCTTACAGGGAAGAGTCCGTGGTCCTTTGCTTTTATCTACCTAGGGGATTCTTTAAAAGTGCTGATGGAGGTTTGGGGGATGATTTGAGTCTCAAAAATTGATCATCAGAAAAGTGTTTTTTCCTTATTTGCTTATGTATCCCTGTTCTGATTTTAATTAAACTCCAAATTTTGTTTTACATTCAAAAAATAAATAAAATAAATGCTAGGGTGAAATTACAGAGCCAGATTCTCTTAAAACAAAGAAAAAGAGAGGAAGCCCCCGAGGCAGTGAGGACCTGACCTAGCAAGGCACTTTCCAAATGGAAAAAAGTTAATTTGGACTGTGCTGACTCCCATCATGGTGAAAACAAACAAACAAAAACAATTTAAGCCTATAGAGGGAGAGGCATTTGGAGAAAAAGAGCCTCCTACCCTATGCCAGTGGGTTCTTTCACTAAGGGAAGGAAAAAATCTATTTTTAAAATTTTGTTTTTTATGTTTAAAATTTTATTTTATTTAATATCATATTGAAATACACTTTTATAGGGCATTTATATTTATTTATTATATTTATATGGTATTTTTATTTCTTTATTCTTGTTTTATATTTTATTTTAAAAATGTTGGGTACAATTCAGGATTAGGCAGGCAAATGGACTTTGTGCAGGTAAAGTTTGGGCCTCCCTTTGATCCCCACTTTGCCTGGTTTGAGATCCACTCCCACTCCTTTCCCCACCTCCCCTTTCTGTCTGTACCTTCTACCCAATGTACTCTTCTGGGCTTTGTTGCATTAATAGGATAAAAACTGAAAGGCCTATTTTTGAATAGAACTGTAAAGTAGTGCTCACTGACAAGGCCCAGAACAAGTAAAGGTCTCACATCTTTCCCCAAATCTAAGGAAAACGAGTAAACAAGAACTGCCCAAATAAAACTTTTTTGTTAACATATCCCAGAGATGTCTTTGATTTGTAAATTTGTATGTGATTTTCCCCCTAGGATGGGAAAGAGTTATACAGACATTTTCTTTCTACTTCATAAGATGGTTAAGAAACAACAAATGTTGGTAACAGGATCATAACTGATCGATTTTAATCACGAAACAGAGATGTTTTTCTTTACAATTACAAGAAGTATCATTTGGAAGTCAGTGTAAACTATGCTTCAAATGTGTTATTTATTGCCACGTCTAAGAAAGGAATTAGCTATAATCCATGCACGGATGTCTGATCTTGATCCTTGCATTTTAAAAGATTTAACTTGTTCTATCCCCAGAAAGTGTTCCTTCTACTGACTTACCAAACCATCAGATACTAAGGTAAAATTTATGTCTGTTTCATTTAAATAAGTGCTACCAATTGGATATCTCTGGAGTCTTACTGCACTTCTTTTATTCTTCCAAACATAAAGGAATATTTCCATCATCCAATTTTACTTAATAGAGCATAAATTTCTCACCACTATAATTATCACAAGCCCATGCTGCATATGTCTAAAAAGAACACTTTAAAAAGAGTGCAAACAAGTTTTGCTGTCAGGATAACTTCATTCTCTACACAGTTTCTGCTTCTGCAGAGGTAAAATCGTGGCAGATGTTGGTAGCTGAGTGGCAAGAATGCAGACAGCGTTTGCTTGTTTGAATCCTGGCTCTGATTATTTTCAAGCTCTGTGACCCTATGCAAATTATGTAAATGCTCCATGCTTGCTCTCTCATCTAATTGGGGATAATCATATACTTAACTCATAAGGTTGTTAGAAAGAGTAAACAAAATAAAGAACTCAGTGGTGTGCCTTGCACATAAAAAAGGCTCAAGAAATGCTGGGAGTGGCTACTTGTCTTAATAAAGGATGGTGTGAAGGCATGTGGATCATGGCATGTGTAAGGAAGAAATTCTGCACAACAGGGCATCGCTACACGAGCCAGGATTATGCTAACAGTAGAAATGATCATTTTTGAGGTTTTCACTGGGGAACAGGATCAACATATTAATTTGGAGTTGGAGACAACCTCCCGTTTCTATAAAGTTATTTCTGGCTTTCTTTCTTCTATTTTTCATTTTGTATTGGAATGGCTGTATTCTCTTAGCCAGATTTCTTTTGTTCTCTTCTAGATTTTATCAAGTTGCAAGTCAGCTGTGGCAAATTCCGCTTTGTGGCCCAGGGCCCTGGCAAAAGGGGATAAGCCACACATTTTAAGGTCCACGGTCATTCCACTCAGGATGGTGATCTGGCTCTGGAGCTCACCTGGAGGGAACCGTCCTCTGTGCAAATTAGAAAAAAAACAAGGCACCATTGGTGTTGCCGCTTTTCCAGGTGGCTCCCCTTAAAAACCACGGGGTACAATATAAGAAGGAAGGCTTTCTTTTTCCAACTTCAGAATTAATTTCAAGAAGTCTGGATCTCTTTTTTTTTTTTTTACCAAAGGAATGTCGATTTGAGTGTGTGTTTGAGAGAGAAATAAGAACGAATGCACTTTTTTCCCTGAAGGCTGAGTGTTTGGCATTTCTCATGTTCCTGAAATGATTAGTCGTTCGTGGAAATATCTTAGTAGGATTTAAGTCGTTGATGCTAACAGCAAAGATCACACTGTTCCCTCATCGAGTGTCACGGTGTTGTCCTTAACACTCTGGGGCTCACCATAATAGGGTAAAAGCCCAAAGTGGTACAATTAAATTCAGCACAGGAGTTGAACAAAATCAAGAACCATTAATTATTTACTTATAACTCACCACACTCCAGAAGGATTTAAGGCAGCTAGGATTTATCTCTAGACATGAGAAATGGAATAATAATGCCTACAACTGAGTCACACTTGCTATGTGTATCAAAACAGACCTCTGGCAATAAGAGGGATATTCTGATACTATGAATATTTGAGGCACCTACTATCTCAACTTAAGAGTAAAGTAACGATGTGCCCACATTTCTCTCCATGGTCATCATTGTATACCAGAACTAATGCAAATAGCTGCAGGTAGTTTGATCTCTTAAACCCAGATTATAATAAAAATTATGTATTTTAGTAAATAAACTAAAAGCTAAGTATAAAGATGCTAGTTTTTTTTTTAAGTGCTATTAAGGTTGGCTGATATGTGTACAAACTTCGTACTTTACAAATGGTAAAAACAACAACAACAAAAAAACTACTTATGTTGAGTCATAGAGTCATACATAATTTAGTTCCCAAAAAATCCTCTTTTGGATTTTTTAAGGCACAAACAGGGGAAGTTAAAAAATTCAATTAAATAATTTAGGATGATTGAATTTCTTTTTTTTTTTTTTCTTTTTTTGAGTTTGAGTTTCACTCTGTCGCCCAGGCTAGAGTACAGTGACACGCTCACGGCCACTGCAGCCTTGACTTGCTGGGTTCAGGCGATCCTTCCACCTCAGCCTTCCAAGTAGCCAGTACTACAGGGGTGCACTACCACGCCTGGCTAATTTTTTTGATTTATGTAGAGACAAGGTCTCGCCAAGTTGCCCGGGTTGTTCTCAAACACACAGGCTCAGGCAATCCGCTCCCCTCACCCTCCCAAAGTTCTGGGATTACAGGCTGAGCCACCGAGCCTGGTTGAATGACTGAATTTCTATTTTCTGGATTATTTTATATGTATTTAACACTTCTGCTCAGTAAAAATGATGATGACTAAAGCACTGGTTCCCAAACAGTGGTAGACATAAGAATCACCTGAAAGATCTGATAAAACACAGATTACCAGACTAAAACCCCATTATTTCTGATTCTGTATAAAGTCTGGGGTGGAAGCTTAGAGTGTGTACTTACCAGTTTCTAAGTGATGCTGGCATGGTTGCCCTGTGGTCCACATTTGAGAACCACGGCTTTATATGGGGTCAGACACAACTAAGGCTGATTAATGTTATCATCTATAAATCTTGCTGTCCCAATGGACCTGCTGTGGAACACTCAAACCTATTGAATAAAATACAACAAAATTTTACCAACTGTTTAAGCAGCTAGAGGAACCCTTAGTTAAAAAATATCAGAAGAGGATTCTTAGGAAGATGGTGGTGGAGCCAGTCAGACTAACTGAATCCCAGTGTGAGTGAATGAGTGTATGGAAATTTTTGCTTAAGTGCTGGTAAGTGGGTATGTGAGTGGTTGACTTGAGTAGGGACTCATGAACAAGTGGCCAGGACTCTCCTGGTGAAGAGGTTGGTGCCACAGCTGCTCTGCTTGGTCCCTAGTGCTTCCTCGGTTGCAGAAGCTGAGCACCATTTAAAAAAACATCAACAAAGCGCTTCCTAGGAAGAAGCTACCGGGAGCAACTACTGACTCGAGGCTCTGCCTCACCACTGCAGTGCCTGGCTGGACACTGGCAGCAAGGGCTGAGGGGGGAGCATAGTGAGGGAACCCAGAGGCAGAACCCCAATGGAGTTGAAAGAGGCATCCTGCCACCATCTTGAAAACTGGGCAGGAAAGTGCTCCAGCTTGCTCACCATGGGGTGATAGACCCAACCTGAACTCTGTGACCAGTGGATTAACTACTTGGGGGCTGATTGTGACTCAAGGGAATATACTGAAAGCACAAATGCCAGAGGGACAAAACAAGTGCTGAGACTCAGGCACCCCATCCCCTACCCTGATTCAGCCATAGGACAAAGGGTGTGGCCAGAAAATGATGAGGAAGACCTCCAAAGAGCTCAATGGTGAGCTGACCCAACCCCCTCCTTCCCAGAAATCCTCTGAACATCAGACCCACAAGGCTGGGACATGACTGAGATGGATGAACCCTGGACATCAGCAGCAATAGGAGGACTCCCCTCCTGGATAATCCTGGCTGGGTTGCCCCCTGCTAGTACCTGGCGAAGAAACAGTCTAGCACCTCTCCACCGGAGGGGATCCCCTGACCATACTATAGGAGGGAAGGACTTAAGCCCCACCCACAACCACTGTTCCCCCCACTTCCCTGGGCCAGGCACTGGGGAGATTGTGAATGAGGCCAGGGCTCTGCAGGAGACAGCAGAGAGGCAGCTGAGAGGAACAATTACAGAAACTGCCACAAGAGGACAGGATTTTTTATTTGTTTGTTTCTTTTTTTTTGAGTTGAAGTCTCACTCTGTCGATTGGAGGGCAGTGGCATGCTCCTGGTCACTGTAGCCTCAACCTGCTGGGCTCCTGCAATCCTTCTGCTCAGCCTTCCAAGGAGGTGGAACTACAGGCGCACACTACCACACCCAGCTAGTTTGTTTCTTAATTTTTTAATATTTTTCCTTTGTGCATGAATGTGCATGTGAGGATTTGATCTGCATCCCTCAACCCATTTTTTCCTTTTTATTTCTTCCTCCTTTTTCTTCCTTTCTTTGTTCTTTCATCTTTTTTTTCTCTTGGTTTGTGCGTACATAAAGGATTGAGTGCTCATCTTTCAGTTTTTGTGTGTGTGTGGCTGTTTTTGCTTTTGCTTTTTGTTCTCTTTTTTTAATGTTTGTGTGAATACATGAGTGAGGGTTTCATATGAAATAGGGGTGTGTGTGTGTGTGTGCATGTGCATGTGCGTGCGTGCATGTGCATGTGCGTGCGTGCGTGTGTGTTTGGTGTTCCTGTTTTTGTGGTTGTTGTTTTGCTATTCCAGTTTGTTCTGGTGTGTATGTGTGGTGTGTGTGTGTAATTCTTTTTTGCTTTGGTTTCTGCTCTTGTTCTGCATTATTTTTTATTTTTTTAAAAAAAACATTGTCTATCTTATTTCATTCTACTTTTTTCTGTTATCCTCATTGCTATTACTGTATCTTGGATCCAAGGGGTACACACATGTTCCTACTGCATCATCATATACAGTGGTAGAGGGAAGTAGGTCTCAGAGAGCCCATACCACAGTGAACACTGTGATTTGCAAGTAGTTTCTGAATCCTAGCTCCCCATCCTCCACCTTATTCAACTCTCAGAACTACAAGAAACAGCAAAGCTTTCCACCCACAGCCCTGTCTCAAGATAGCACAAATTCAGAATCCTGATAAGGGAAGAATAGAGGGCTGAGCAAATATTATGAGTGAAAGCCTCTCCCACTGCCACTGAATAATGGAATTAAAGAGAAAAGAAAGAGATCTTTCACAATGAGGAAAAATCAATGGAGGAACACAGGTAATTCCCACTGTCATAAAGAGAAAATACCTGAAAAATCAGGCCTCAGAGCCCAAACAATGAATGACCAATGAGTCACCAATGACAGGCTCCAGAATACAGAGCACAAAAATAAAAGCCCAAATTCAGGACATAAAAGACAAAAATATCATAGAAAAAAATCGACAAAACAAAAAGCTGGTTCTTTGAAAAACTAAAGATTGATGGATTCTTAGCCGGAATGACCAAGAGAAAGAGAGAAAAAGCCCAAATAAACACAATCTGATATGCAAATCATAACTGACCTAGAAGAAATACAGAAGATTATCAGAGGTTACTATGCACACTTGTATGGAAACAAAAATGGTAACCTGAATGAAATGGTGGACTTTCTGACATCATACAACCTCCCAAGATTGAAACAAGAAGACATTGAGACACTAAATAGACCAATAACAACCCAGGAAATTGACTCCATTATAAGAAAACTACATTTAAAAAAGAAGCCCTGAACCAGACAACTTTCCAGCAGAATTCTACAAAACATACAAGGAGGAGCTGATGCCAACCCTATTGAAAGTATTCAATTGAAAAAGATGGAATGCTCCCCAAATCACTTCACGAAGCTAACGTCACACTGACACCCAAATCAGGTAAAGATTCAACAAACAAAAAAAGAAAAGAAGAAAAAAAAGAAAAAGAAAACTACAGGCCAATACCATTGAGTAACATAGATGGGAAAATTCTCAACAAGATTCTAGCAAATCAGATCCAACAAGACATCTCAAAAATCATCCACCAAGACCCAGTAGGCTGCATCTCTGAAATACAGGACTTGTTGAACATCCTTAAGACCATAAATGTTAACTAAATACATCAACAGGTATAAAAACAAGAACCACATGACTATATCATTAGATGCAGGAAAAGCTTTTGATCAAATTCAGCATCCTTTCTTGATAAAAACCTCCAAACACATAGGCATAGAAGGAACATACCTCAAAATAGTAAGTGTCATCTATGTTAAACTCAATGCCAGCATTTGGTTAAATGGACAGAAAGTAGAAACATTTCCCCTGAAAACTGGAAAAAGACAAGTCTGTCCACTCTCACCACTCTTATTCAACATTGTGTTGCAAGTCCTAGCTAGAGCAATTAGACAAGAAAAGCAAATCAGAGATATCCAAATAAAAAAAGAGAAAGTTAAGTTATCCCTCTTTGCTGACGATATGGTCCTATACCTCAAAAACCCAGAAAACCTGTCAAAGCCCTCCTTGCACTGAGAAAGAACTTTGATAAAATCTCAGGGTACAAAATAAATGTACAAAAGACAGTTGCATTCTTTTTTTAAATTTTTCTTTCTTTTGAGTTGGAGTCTCACTCTGTTGCCCAGCCTGGAGGGCAGTGGCATGCTCCTGGCCACCGCAGCCTCGACCTGCTGGGCTCCAGCAATCCTTCCACTCAGCTTTCCAAGTAGCTGGAACTACAGGCACGCGCTACCACGCCCGGCTAATTTTTGATTTATTGTAGAGATGAGGTCTCGCCAAGTTGCCCAGGCAGGTCTCAAACCCATGGGCTCAGGCAATTCACTCACCTCAGCCTCCCAAAGTACCGGATTACAAGCTGAGCCACTGAGCCCGGTCAACAGTTGCATTCTTATACACCTCAACAAGCAGGCAGAGAACCAAATAAAAAGCACAAACACATTCACAGTAGCTACAAAAAAATGAAATACCTCAGCATCCTCCTAATCTGAGAAATGAAAGACCTTTACAATGAAAACTACAAAACACTACCCTAAAAAATCCTTAAAACAAAGGGAAAAATATCCCATGTTCAAGGATAGGAAGAATTAACATTGTTAAGATGTCCATCCTACCATAGGCAATCTACAGATTCAAAGTAATATCCATTAAATAACTAACATCATCCTTCTTAAACCTGGAAATGACAATACAGAAATTCATGTGGAAACATAAATGACCATGAATAGCCAAACCAATCCTTAGCAAAAGAAACAATAAAAATAATATAAAATTAAAATTAAAATATTCATTGTTCTAAATCTAAAAAAAAATTAAAATATCAGAAGAAAATATTATATAGAGGATATATCTGTAAAATATAAAATTAAAATATTTCAATGTCCATTATTTTCTTTTCACAAGGTTTGCTTCCGACTAATAGTAGATACTTAAAACTCCTTTTCTATTTTTAAAAATTATTTTATTTTAAAAATGTGGGGTATAAATGAGAGTTAGGTACATACAGGTAAAGTGTGGGTAACCTTATTGATGTTATGTGCCCCTCCCTCCCCTGACAGTGTCCTACTATTGCCAATCCCTTATGGTATTATGATAAATGTTCAAGGTCCACTTATGAGTGAGTACCTATGGCACTCAGATCTTTGTTTCTGTGATAAGTCAATGAATATTATAGACTCTAATTCCATCCAGGTTGCTGCAAAGTTCATAATTTTTTTTCTTTATGGCTGCAAATATTCCATTGTGTAAATGTATCACACGTTCTTTATCCAGTCTATTTTCAATGGGCAGCACAGTTGGTTCCATGTTTTTGCTATTATGAATAATGTTGTAATGAATATGTATGTGCCGGTAATTTTATTATAGAGTGATTTGAGTTCCTCTGGGTATATTCCCAGAAGGGGGATTGTTGGGCCATATGGAAGGTTGATTTTCAGAGTTTTTAAAAATTGCCACACTGTTTTCCACAGAGGCTGTACTAGTTTACACTCCCACAACAATGTAAAGGTGTTCCCTTTTCTCCACATGCTCTCCAGCATCTGTTGTTTTTTTGTTATTGATGATGACCATCCTGACTGGAGTCAGTGTCCATGTCTTTGTGGGTTTTGGGAGAACCTTGTTGGTGTTGATATTTATTTTTATTCCACTGTGGTCTGAGAAGGTGCATGATGTATTTTCATGACAAATTTTATGAAATTTGTTTATACTTTCTTTAAGGCTGAGGATGTGGTTGATCTTGGAGTACATTCCATGAGGTGATTAGTAAAATGTAATGTGTGGTTGTTGGGTGGAGTGTTCTGTAGGTATCTATTAGGTCCATTTGGACAAGCATCAGTTTCAAGATTCCAGATCTCCTTGTTGATTTTTTGCCTTGGTGATCTATATAGGGTAGAGAGCAGGGTGTTAAAGTACCCAGCTATGATGGTATTAGAGTCATTATCTTTTTTAAGTTTACTTAGTAGCTGCTGTATAAAAGTTGGTGTTCCTGTGTTTGGTGACATGTTTAGGATGGATATTTCTTGTTTTCGAATTGAAACTTTTATCATTATAAGTGTCCTTCTGTCTTTTTAAATTTTTGGTAGTTTAAAGGTTATTTTGTCTGATATTAAGATCGCAACTCCTGCTTTTTTTGTGTGTTCTGTTCACCTGGAAATTTGCTTTCCATCCTCTAACTTTGAGTCTTAGGGTCCCTTCTGGTGAGATGTGTCTCCTAATCATAGTATATTGTTGCATCATTTTTCTTTATCCAGTTTTCTGTTCTATGCCTTTTCAGTGGTGCATTTAGTCCATTCATATTCAGGCCAATTATTGAGATATGAGAGTTTATCCCTGTCATGAGGCTCTTATAGGCTTTGTTGTTTGTTTCCTCACTTGCTTTTGGTTTTCTTTTGATTTTGGGGTTGATTTATGTGTATGTTTTCAATCTTGCAGTTGTGATGCATGTTTTATTGGTTCTTTGTTTTCTTGCATTCTTGGGAGGAACATGGTTGTTTTTGTTTTTTTCTTCTGTTAATACTTTCTTAAGCATCTCTTGTAGAGCTGGTCTGGAGGCAGTATACACTCTTAGGGATTGAATGTCTGGGAAGGATTTTAATTATCCATCACTGATGAAGCTTAGCTTAGCTGGGTAGTAAATTCTTGGTTGGAATCATGTATCTTTGAGTGTTTTGAAGATTGGACTCCATTCTCTCCTAGCCTGCAGTGTTTCTGTAGTTAAGTCTGCTGCTATTCTAACTGGTATTTCCTGGTAGGTAGTCTGACATTTCTATCTTACTGCCTTGAGAATTTTGTATTTTATTCCTACTTTGTGTAAGAAAATTACTATGTGACTAGGAGTTGGTCTTATTTGATGCCTTTCAGGGGTTCTCTGTATCTCTTGCATTAGGATTGTTATGTCTCTGATGAGATGTGGGAAGTTTTCTTGGATGACCTCTTGAAATGTTTACTCCAGGCTGCTCTCATTCTCTTTATCTGCATCAGGGATACCTATCAGTCTTAGGTTTGGTCTCTTAACATAGTTGCACATCTCCTGAAGGTTTTGTTCCATCTTTTTAAATTTCCTTTCTATGTTTTTAACAGATTGGGGTTGTTCCAGATTTTGGTCTTCAAGTTCTGAGATTCTTTTTTCTGCCTGGTTAATTCAACTTTCCATGTTTTTCAGCTTATTATTTATTTCATTTGCTAAGTTCTTTATAGTTTGCATTTCAGCCATTAGTTCTTTCATGTTTTCATCTTGCTTTTCTTGGTTCTTGTTCATCTTTTCCATCCATGCCTAGATCTCTGCCTTTGTAGTCTGAGACCAGTCCATCTGGGTGCTCTTCATTGTTTGAGGTCTGAAGTCCATATACTCATGGACTAGCCTCTTTGGACTTTATGTAGTGCCTGTTGTTCTTTGGTTTTTCTTCATTTGTGGTGGGTTTTTCTTTTTTCTTCACTTCCATTGCTCAGTGAGAAAGGGAGTAAGTTTTCACGTCTTTTTGCTCAACTCCCTATTCTTCCTTGAATAAAGCCTCTGGACTAGTTCAATTCTTGGAGCCAGGTTGGAGCAGGGGAGCTATGTGACTCCCTTGCAGACTTGAGATTTAAATGAGGTGTGTTGGGGGCTGCTAAAATGCAAAAGCTGTCTGATGATCACAATGCTTGCTGATTGTTGTGTGGGCCCCAGGGGTCTACTTCCTACCACCTTACAGTATGTACATACAGTGGGAGTGTATGTACCTCCTCTGGATACACAATAACATGAAGAAAGGGAAAGGAGTTAATAAAGAGAGCATGTGGAGGGGATGACAATGGAGAGAACAAAGGAGAAGAAAAAAGACGCAAACAGGGAGAAAAGCAATGATAGAAAGAAAAAGACAGAGGGAGAGGAAACCAAACCAAGACAGTAACAAAAAGAAAACAAAATGAAAAACAAAAACAAAAACCAAAAAACAAACAGCACATGAACAAAAAGACAAAAACCTCAAAGAAACTAAAATCGATAATATGAGGAAATTTTCACACTCACATGTAGCCTTATTGGACAGGAAGAAGGAGGAGAAGGGGTAAAACTGAACAAAATGCCCACTCTCAACAAGCTATTTTAGAAAAAAAATATACAGAGTCACGCAGATACAAAAACTAAACACCCCCCCAATACAACAACAACAACAAACTTATGTAGTTCTTGAGCACTCTCTTTCAGCAGTTTCAAGACTCCAGGTTTCATGTAGGAGTGACCCAAGCACTGCTTCTCTTAGCTACTGGCAGAGGGGAGAAATTTCAGAAGGGAGGAGCTTCTGACTTTTAAATCTGTCCCCCAGCTCACCCCTTGTGGTTGTGGAGTGGCTGGGTGTCCCCAGCTGATCCACCTGTTTAGCCCTCTCTGTGTGTGCTGATTCTAACATTGCCTGCCTGAGTCATACAACTCACCCCTACTCATCTGCTGTGAGTGGAGTCTGGGTTCTTAGGTTGCAGTGCAGACTACAAATGCTCCAAATCTAACCTCAATTGCCCCGTGGAGTTGGGGGAAGGCTGCAAACTGCCCCTAGTTGATGTTTAGGTCTCTCTGTGCGTGTTGCTCAGAAAGTTGTGTATACCTAACCCTGAATTGTACCCCACAGCTTTATAATAAAAAAATTTAATTTAATTTAAAAAAAGAGAAGAAAGTTGTCCACCTGAGCCACACATCTCACAGATATTTGGAAAAAAAGGTGCTGGGTCACTTTAAAACTCATCATCGTTTTGCTGTAATCTAGGGCTGGGTTCTTCTGTGGAGCTGCTGTGGTAGACCACAAATGCTTCAGTTGGGGGAATGGAGCATCTGGATCTCCTTGCTGGAACTTTGCTCGGGTTACTCCGGTATATTTTCTTTTCTTTTTTTTAAAATTATAAAAGATGTGGGGTACAATTCAGGGTTAGGTACACAACCGTTGATGGTGCAGGCACCTTTGTTGATGAGGTGTGCCCCTCCCTCCCCTGGCATTTTCCCTCAACTGCCAATCCCCCCCGTTTCCCACTACTGCCAATTCCTCTCTTATAGTATTATGATAACTGTTCAAGGTCCGCTTATGAGTGAGAACATATGGAACTCTGCTCTTTGTTTCTGTAATAGATCAGTGAGAATGACATCAAGAAGGACAAACACACTCTGGTATATTTTCTGGCAGTTCGCGTTGCTGGTGTCTGACCTGGGACGAAGGCAGCAGCAGCAGGTGGCACCTGCTGCAGGTAGTCGTCATCCTTTTTTTTTTCCTTTCTGAGTGGTGCTGTAGAGATGGTGCCTGTCTCTGGATCGAAGAGCCTGCTGAGGTCCGAGTAACCACACAGCGCAGCTCCCTAAGCAGGAGACCTCGGTCCTCTCCTTTCCATGTCTCCACTCAAAGGACAGATCGAGAGTGGGAAGTCATTTTTCATCTTGTTCTTAACCCTGACACAATGATGAGAAAGTAGAAGCTATGCTTTTGGAGAAATACACACTTTAGGTATCATTAACTTTACTGACTTTGTCTTTTCAGACTTTCAGGTATCTGAGGTATCTCATAGTGACAATCAAGCGTGCCTAGAGTAAAGGGAATTTACAGAGTCTGAGACATCATGCATTGGGCAAGGACTGTAAAAGTCATGAAACTTGCAATTTCAAAAGTTATGACCACTCAGAGGGGGAGCAGGTGGGGATTCGACCTTCCAGTAAATTGAGCACTATCTACAGGGAAGCCAAGGATTCCCCAAAGCTACCCACTGGGAATGCATGAGAGATAAGGGGAGGTGCACCCTCCGTTAGCTCTAAGGAATGTCCTTGGGAAGGTGCAGGAGAATTAGAATCCCTGTCACGCCCTTCTCTAGGGGCTATAATAATGTGGGCGAACATTAATGGGTCTCTGTGTCACAGGTTCTCCAAGACATCCACAGGTGGTGGACAGGGAAGTCACAGCAGTCACGTGCAACATCTCCAAGAGAAGGATTTAAGCCAGGACTCTGGGGGGCTACAAGGCCACACTCACCTAGAGTGTAGGACCACTCCCTGTCTGTGGGGGGTAAACTTTTCTTAAATAAATCTTTTCTTCTCTCACCTCTGTGTGCTGCAATTCTTTGCAATTTACTTGGATCTCTGGGTTCCCAGCGCGCACCTCCAGGTTGCCAGCCCCAGCAGTGCTGCGCACCTCGCCTGGCCTCTCCACCCTCACTCTGTCTGCCATCTGTACCCTAACATCTACTCAATCAGACATTCACACAACATTTGCTGATACCCTAGGGTGAATACTAGTCTCTTTGTCCCTCCATTTATGCGGAGACTCATGCACTCCAACCGCCTGTATTGCCATCTTGGAATCCGCCCCCTCCTGTTCTATTAAATAAAAAACAGAGGGCTTTCATAGCAAATGAAAAACAGAAAAGAGGCTGAGGTCATTTCCTGTGTGTCAATCATACTTAGAAAAATTTAGAAAGTTCTTATAAGACAAGTTCATGTATTGACCAAGTAAATTCTGCATTGCCTAATTCTGTGAATTACTTGAAAATAATTAACTTTTAATAGCAGTAAAAATCATACTTTTTTTTCAATATTAGGTAAACATTATCACAACAATTATCTCCTTCAGCAAACATTGATGTAGTTGGGTCATTATAATGACTACTGAAAGAAAGCTCGAATATATCTGACAAAGATCCCCCAAAGCTACCAACTGAGAATGCATGCTTAGTATGTTTTTATTTTTTATTTTTTTTATTTTTATTTTTTTGAGTTAGAGTCTCACTCTGTTGCCCAGACTGGAGTGCAGTGGCCGCTCCCAGCCACCACAGCCTCGACCTGCTGGGCTCCGGCAATCCTTCCACCTCAGCCTTCCAAGTAGCCAGAATTACAGGCACGCGTTACCATGCCCGGCTGATTTTTTTTAAAAATTTATTGTAGAGATGAGGTCTCGCTGCCCAGGCAGGTCTTGAACCCGCAGGCTCAGGCAACCCACTCACCTCAGCCGCCCAAAGGCACGGGATTACAGACTGAGCCACCGAGCCCGGCTGCTTAGTATGTTTTTAAATAGTTTTTCCTTTTCTTTTTTTGAGTTGGAGTCTCACTCTGTCACCTAGACTGGAGTGCAGTGGCTGCTTCCGGCCACCGCTGCCTCGACCTGCTGGGCTCCAGCGATCCTTCTGCCTCAGCCTTCCAAGTAGCCGGAATTACAGGCATGCGCTACCACGCCCAGCTGATTTTTTGATTTATTGTAGAGATGAGGTAAATTATTGGTTTGTACACAAAGTCGGTGCTTCATATTCAATGAATAAATAAAATCAGGTTATCATAAACCAGAGCTAACAATATTTTCCCCTGCAATGTGGACGTCAGAAAATCTCCAAATGTACATGAAACTTTGGGAATGTAAATGGCTTTCTTTCCTGTCTCTCTGGGAATACACTGCTCTTAGCTACATGACACCACTGAATGCCTTTACAAATTACAACAACCTATGAAATAATTTCCTCTAGTTATAGATGCAAGGATAAAATTACCAAGTTTGTTTTTTCTACCAGTTTTGCTGAGCATGACAGTCTCACAGTCTACCTACTCATCTTTGTAGGGAGCTTTGTACATTTTAGGACATTATTGTTTGAAGATTGTAACTTGGCTAGAGTCTTGACTGTAAAGAAGCTACAACCCAAAAATGATAAAATATGTTCCTCGGATTTTCTGGAAGATAGGACAGCAGGTCTACAACGGTTAAAAATCTAAAATAAACCAATAATAAACAAGTAAGTTTCATGGCTACGCTGTAAGATTCATAGTTAAGGGTATATAAAGCTTCAATGATCACCGCAAAGTCACATTTGTGAGTTTCAGGAAGTTCAAGGATGGTTTACAACGTAACACGCAGAACAGCACAGTAGGAATGTGGACTGGGAAGACAAATCCTGACGGTGAAATCTAAGTTTGTCATTTC
This sequence comes from Carlito syrichta, assembly GCF_000164805.1. Classification (NCBI taxonomy): domain Eukaryota; kingdom Metazoa; phylum Chordata; class Mammalia; order Primates; family Tarsiidae; genus Carlito; species Carlito syrichta. The sequence goes on from NW_007251505.1 coordinate 67,384, forward strand.
TAGTTTTGTGAATTTGGGCAAGCTGTTTAACATTCCTTTGCCTAAGTTCCTCATCTCTTAAAAGAACAATAGGCAATAATTTTACCTTTTTCATGGGGTTGTTGGGAGGACCAAATGAGTTAGTATGTATGTAAAAATGCTTATGTAAGTACTTATCTACTTTTCATTATACATAAAAAATATATATATTTGTTTACATATTTTATTATATAGAAATATTTCATACATATTTATTATCACATATACTGATTATCATATAATACCCTATGTTAGCAATAATTATTATTTTAACTATTTCCTCCATTTTTAGTATTATTCTGTGGTCCTCTTTATTTCCCATCCTGTCCTATATCTAGTTTCAATACTGACCAATCCCTACTGTCTCCATTATTCTTTTTTTTTAATTATAAAGATGTGGAGCACAATTCAGGGTTAGGTATACAAACGTTTATTATACAGGTGCCCTTGTTGATGAGGTGTGCCCCTCCCTCTCCTGCCAGTTTCCCTCAACTGCAATCCCACTCCCCCTCCCTGACAGTTTCCCACTACTGCCAATTCCTTTTTTGTAGTATTATAATTGTTCAATTTTCGCTATGAGTAAGAACACATGGAACTCTGTTCTCTGTTTCTGTGATAGATCACTGAGTATGATCAACTCCAAATCCATTCAAGTTGCTGCGAAGTTCATATGTTTGTCTTTCTTTATGGCTGCATAATATTCCATTGTGTATATATATCATATTTTTAAAATCCAGTCCAGCTTCAATGGACACCATGTTTGGTTCCATATTTTTGCTATTGTGAATAGAGCTGCAACAAACATACGTGTGCAGGGATCTTTTTTGTAGAATAACTTGAGTTCCTCTGGGTATATTCCCAATAGGGGAATATGGAAGGTCAAGTTCTAGTTCTTTCAGAAATTGCCACACTATCTTCCAGAGAGGTTGCACCAGTTTGCATTCCCACCAGCAGTGTAGAAGCGTTCGTTCTCTCCGCATCCTCACCAGCATCTGTTGTTTGTTTTATGAATGATGGCCATTCTTACTGGGATTAGGTGGTATCTCAATGTGGTTTGGATTTGCATTTGTCTGATGATGAGTGTGCCTCTATTCTTATCGCCAAAATTGCAATTCTAAAGCTAGACATTAACCAAATCTAAATTGTTACAGTATTCTAAAATATTGTGATTCTAGTTTAAATCATTCCTTCATTCATTCTTTCACCACTTTATTGAAACACACAGATATAAATGTTTCATTTTATTTTCTTTTTAACCAGCAGATTTAGGCTTCAATACTAAATTTATTGCATTGTTAACTCTGGCGTAGACTGAAGCACAGGATAATGAAAGGTTAGGTATCATATAATTGATAGAAGTTAAGTGCTTACATAAAAAAATACCAAATGAAAATAAAATGTTTTTCCACTCACAATGATCCCAATATCATATATCATCTTCTATATTAAATAAATTTTCTAGGATCATTTTCAGACCTCGAAGGCTTGAAGACCATTGGGATTAAGAAATTTGTTGTAGTTACAAAAGTTTCTTAGCTGATCACTTTGTCGCTGGCTGCAGTAGGGGAAAGAGATATTGCTAATGCTTGTATATTTACCAAACTTGTTTAATCCTTACAAAAGAGAGAAGATGAAGGTGTCATGGGAAGTGGATTTTGTATAAAGTGATTTACGCAAACTTTTAGAGGTGTCCACAGGAACCAAACATTAGAAAGAGTCCTTCTTATCCAGGATTTGAAATATCTTTCTTGTATTCAGTTGGTACTTGTGAGAGAGTAAATTACTGATCCCAGTTCTCTACCTGTTTCCATGTCCTTTGCCATGTAACTCTGCAGGTACTCCCACTCAGTGTGAAGTGTACTCCCTTGTCCTTTTCTTTAGGCTTGACCACTTGATGCACTTAGGCCAATGCATGGGGGTGGAAGTGAGGGTGACATTTCTCAGGCTAGCTTATTCATCTTGCTCCACTGCTATTGCCACGAGACGAGATTTCCCTGAGTAGCTGCTTCCCCTTTAGCCGAGGTCCCAGAATAAGCACATGAGGAAAAAAACAAAGCCTGGCTTGTAGCAAGGAGCCTGTTCCAATGATATCTGTGATCTGAGCAGAGCTTTCCATCAGAGTCCAGTCCAAACCAGCTGATCCTCAAGTGGCCTGCAGACATCTGACAAACAAATATTTATTATAGGCCACTGAGATTTTATGGTTGTTATATAGCAAGAACTTACTGACATGCATCGAGTTTTAGGATTGTAATAAAGGCTTTATCTTTTCAAGAAAGCTAAAAATAACTCCCAAAACAAATATGCAGATGATATAATTCTATACACATTGTAGATGGAATCAGTAAGTTTTTAAAAAAATGCCAATGGCATTCAGAATGGTAATTAACTTATGAAACAATATCACATATGATAAAAGCAGCAAATTTATATTTGGTGTGCCCTAAACTACATTATAGCAAATCACATAATGTATACCCATTAGGCTTGTTGGTTACTGTATCCATCCATTTTGTGTTATTATAAAGGAATACCTGAGGCTAGGTAATTTATAAAGAAGAGATTTATTTGGCTCATGGTATCAGTTGAGGACTCAGGAAACATATAATCATGGCAGAAGGGGAAGAGGAGGCTGGCATGTCACATGGTGAGATAGAAAGCAAGATAGGGAGGAGGTGGTGGTGCCAGTCTCTTTTAAACAATCAAATCTCCCATGAGCTAAAAGAGTGAAAACTCACTCATTGCCATGTGAACACCACCAAGCCATTCATGAAGGGTCTGCCCCCACCAACCCACCCCACCATGACCCAAATACCTCCCCACAGACCCCACCTCCAACACCGGGAAACACATTACATGCCATTTGATGAACACAAACATATCAGTAATGATTTCAGTAACTGAAATGAAGTCAATGAAACTGTGTAACTGAAAAATTCAACCAATACTTTCAATAACTGCAAAGTTTATTTCTAGATTGATATTAGAATTTATGAAAGTTTCCCTGATGACTTAATTATATATGACTTAACTACATTTTAACAATCTTAGAACTATTATGTTTAATCCACAGAACCAAAACAAACATTTGTTGAAAAACAAACACAGAACATTTTAACCAACTAACAGTACTTTCAAAAGGACTTGACAAGTGTATTGGTTATGTGAAGTTAAAGGTTTCTACATGTTAAAGGTTTCCAAATGTTAAAAATTTTTCTCCTTCTATATGTGTTACCTCTAAGATGACAATGATGTAAGTGTAACTGTAAGGACAGAAATAAAAACTTAAAAATTATGTTTATGGTCACTTATTTTCAACATTTTCTGTTGACAATGCAACCAAACTGTAAGAGCTCTTTAATTACCATTTAGAATCTATTACATAGAAACATCCCACAATTTTAACATATTTTAAGAAATAGACAATTAATGGTCCAATTTAGATAACAACAGAACTAGACTATATAGAGTACATTATAAAATACAGTTACATGGAAATAAAGAGAGCATTTTCAAGTGAAAATGGCTGATTTCAATGGAGAAATATGATTCATAATCTTTCATACACAATTTAAGAATAACCATTACATTGAATTAATGATTATAATTGGAGATTAATTTTAAAATGCTCATTTAAAAATATTCTTGAAAATCCTTTAAGCACAAGATCTTCATATATTCCATTTGAGTATGTTTCAAATACTTGGAAACTTACTAAGTAAGTTATTTTTTAACAGTTTCAATCTCTGCTGAGTTCAAAAGAATGCCTATTCTCCATAAATAAAAAGTAAATAAAGGGAATGCATTGGAAAGTTGGAGAATAGTTTCATCATGCTTCTCAAGAAATGTCTTGACTTCTTGGTCATCATACTCTATACTTGAAGTGTTGCCTTCTTTGGTTTCCTTTTGAAGAAGCTTCTCCAGAATCCAGAACAGGGAGAACATATTTTCATAGTGTGTCACATTGTAAGTGGTTTGCTCCTACAAATAAACAACAAACTTCTTTAAAAATATTGGGTGTAGATTAACTCAGAAAAAATGCCAAATAAATAAATTAGATTTTTCAGACAAAATGATAATATTTTATTTGTTTAACACACTCTATCTCCCTCTCCTTTTGGCAGAGGGAGGGGAGAACAGAAAATTTCCTTTTTTCAAAGATTTTACAATCTTGATGAATTACTTTTCTTTTTTGATTGTGTACAAAGCTCCAAATATTTTCTCTGTATTCTTGCTATAATTTATTACTCAGATAAATCCTGTCAGAGTCTTACATACAAATGTTCAGTATTAAATTAATATTTTGGCAAAAACTTCCAATGCATGATACTCCTGCCAATGATAATATAAGAATCTTTGTGGGTAGTATTTTAGAAACTTGTTTGGCTATAAAGCAATCCTAAAGCAGGTAAAATTATAATCTCTAGTTGATCAGATGTGACCTCATTCTGAGTCTTACTGACCCAATTCAGGAAAGAGTAGCACTGAATCACAGACATGGTCTATGAGAGGAACTATAGGTGTGCCTTGTAGAAGTTATTATTTGGCCTAGATGGCTGAATGTGAAGCAAGTCAAAGAAATGCCTAAAAACTAGATAATGACATGCATTACATGAGAGAATAGCAGAATCATGTTAAAAATAAAGACCGGCCTTATCATTTACCAGCTAATTAAGAAATGTGTTGGAAGCCCTATGAAGTACACAGAAAACTCATCACCATTTTACAGGTAAGGAAACTGAGCTAACAAGGAACTTTTCTTCCTTATACATTTTGTTTAAGATAGTCAAACTTAATGGGGAAAAAGGAAATAAATGTATTGAAAACAGTGACAAAATCTATCTATAATAATAATACATAAGTGAAATAACATTTTTTAGAGTACAGAAAAATATATTTTCAGAAAGGTGGTCCAATAACAGAGTAAGATATATATAGTTATGCCTCATCTAATTGTACTTTATTTATTGCACTTTTTAGATACTGCTTTTTTTTTTTTTTTTTTTTTAACATATTGAAGGTTGTGGCAATCCTGCATCAAACTAGTCTAACTGGAACAATTTTTCCAAGTTTCCCAATGTACTCACTTCATGTCTGTATATATATTGGTAATTCGTGCAAGAATTCAAACTTTTTGTTATTATTATAATGTCTATTATGGTGATATGTGATCAATGACCTTTGATGTTACTATTGTAATTGCTTTGGGAGGCCATAAACTACACCCATACCAGACAGTGAACTTAGTCAATAAATGCTGTGTGTGTTCTGACAGCTCCACCTACCATCTGTTCCCATCTCCCTTTCTCTCCATCGGCCTCCCTATTCCCTGAAACAAACAAACAAAAAAATTATTGAAATTAGGCCAATTAACAACCCTACAATGACCTCCAAGTGTTCAAGTGAAAGGAAGAGATGCATATATCTCATTTAAATCAAAAGCTGAAAATGATTAAGCTTATGGAGGCAGGCATGTCAAAGGTCAATTTAGGTCAAAATCTAGGCTTCTTGCACCAAACAATTAGCCACATTGTGAACACAAAGAAAAAGTTCATGAAGGTAATTAAAAGTGCTCATCCAATGAACACATAAATGCTAAGAAAGTGAAACAGTCTTATTGCTAACATGGAAAAAATGATAGTGGTCTCAATAAATCAATTCAGCCACAACTTTCTTTTTTGTCAAAGCCTAATCCAGTGCAAGAATCTCTTCAATTCTTAAAAGGCTGAGAAAGGTAGGAAAGCTATAAAAGAAAAGTCTGAAGAGAGTAGAGGCTGGTTCATAGGTTTAAGGAAAGAAGCCATCTTTATAACATAAAAGTGCAAGGTAAAGCACCAAATGCTGATCTAAAAGCTGTAAGAAGTCATTCAGAATACTTAGCTAAGATAATTGATGAAAATGGCTACACTAAACAACTGATTTTCAATGTAGATAAAATAGTTTTCTATTGGAAGAAGATGCTATCTAGGACTTACATGGCTACAGAGAAGTTAACATCTGGCTTAAAAGCTTTAAAAAACTGGCTGGCTCACTTGTGAGGGGCTGATTCAACTAGTGATTTAAAGTTGAAATCAATGCTGATTTACCATTCCAAAAGTTGTATGAACCTTAAGAATTGTACAAAATTGACACTGCCTATGCTCAATCAATGAAGCAACAAAGTATGGATGAAAGCATGGTTTACAGAATGTTTTAAGCCTACTGTTGAGACCTACTGCTTAAAAAAAAAGATTCCTTTCAAAAGATGACTACTCACTGACAATGTACCTGGTCACCAAAGAGTTCTGACAGAGATTAATTTTGTTCAAAGAGATTAATTTTGTGTTCATGCCTTTAGCACAACAGCCTTTCTGCAGCATGTGGATCAACAGGTAATTTTAGTGTTCAAGTCTTATTGCTTAAGAGATACATTTTATATGGCTATATTTATCACAAATAATGAATACTCTGATGAATCTAGGCAAAGGAAAGTGAAAACTTTCCAGAAAGGATACACTAATCTAGATACCAGTAAGGACATTTGTGATTCATGGGAGGAGGTAAAAATATGAATGTCAACACGAGTTTGTAAGAAGTTTATCCTAACTCTCATGGATGACTTTGAGGGGTTCAAGACTGCAGTGGAGGAAATAACTACAGATGTGGTGGAAACAGCGAGAGGATGAGACTTGTAAGTAAAACCTGAAGATGTGACTGAATTGCTGCAATCACATAATAAAGCTTGAATGAATGAGGACTTACTTATGATAGAAGAGCTAAAAGAGTGGTTTATTGGGTTGGAATATACTCCTGGTGAAAATACTGTGAACATTGTTGAAATGTTAACAGAGAATTTAGAATATTACATAAACATGGTTGGTAAAACCACTGAGGAAATCACAGAGGGTGTTAACACTGTTTATACCTGAAGAAATCATACCAAGACTAAACTAGACTAATACATGTGCCCTGAATCAAAGACAAAGTGCCCTACCAATCAACACCATGGATATACCTTCAGGAAAAAGTTCTCTCCTATGAAACAAAATGTAAAAAAACCGGAAGAAAGGACTGTATACCAAATACACAGATATCAATGTAAGCATACAAGAAACGAGATGGCAAGGAAACATTTCACCACCAGGGAAACACAATAACCCGCCAGCAACAGAGTTCAGTGAAATACAAATGTGTGAAATCCTGGAAGAAGATATTTAAAATATAAATTTTTAAAGAATTTCAATGAAATAAGATAGAACACAGATAAACAATGCAAATAAATCAGAAAAACATTTCAGGTCATAATTAGATACTTAAAGAAACAGATATCAAAAAAAGAACTGAACAGAAATTCTGTAACTAAATAATGTATTGAATGAAGTACAAAATATATTTATTTATTTATTTATTTATCTATTTATTTATTTATTTTTGAGTTGGAGTCTCACTCTGTCGCCCAGACTGGAGCGAAGTGGCCACTCCCGGCCACCGCAGCCTCGACCTGCTGGGCTCCGGCGATCCTTCCGCCTCAGCCTTCCGAGTAGCCGGAATTACAGGCATGCGCTACCACGCTCGGCTGATTTTTTGATTTATTGTAGAGATGAGGTCTCACTGCCCAGGCAGGTCTCGAACCCGCGGGCTCAGGCAATCCACTCACCTCAGCCTCCCAAAGGCACAGGATTACAGGCTGAGCCACCGAGCCTGGCTCAAAATATATTTAAAAGCTTCAAAAATAGACTAGATCAGGAAGAAGCAAAAAAAATTCTTCTTGAAGACAGGTATTTTGATATAACCCAGTCAGACAAAAATAAAGAATGAAAAAGAATAAACAAATACTACTTTGACTTCATAGGACACCATAAAGCAAATAAATATTTGAATTTTCAGTATCTAAGAAAGCAAAGAGTAAATGAAAGGGAGAAAAAACATGTTTAACAAAATAACAGCTGAAAATATCTCAAGTCTAACAAGAGATACAGACATCCTGACACAGAAAGCTCAGATATTCCCAAATAAACACAATTCAAAAAGTCTTTTGCCATGGCATGTTATAGTCAAAAATCAAAGACAAAAAGAATTCTAAAACAGGAAGAGAAAAGCCTTTAGTCACTTAAAAGGGAACCCCAATCAGACTAACAGCAGATTTCTCTGCAGAAATCTTATAGACCAGGGGAGAATTAGATGATCTAATAAACAAAACAAAACAAAAAACCCCAAATAACTGGCAGTCAGCAATACTAAACCTAATAATCTTTCATAGATGAAGGAGAAATAAAGTCTTTCTCAGACAGGCAAAAGTTGTGGGAATTCATCCCAACAGATTGGCCCTACAAGAAGTAATGACATCTTTCATGAAAACACAAAAGTATAAAACTCACTGGTAGAGAAAAAAACAAGGATAAGGAAGAGAAACAGCACAAATATTATGACTGTAAAAAACCATCAAAGCACAAAGATAAATAAAGAGACAAAAAGAAAGGAAGAAAATATAAAACAACCAGAGATCAATTAATAAAATGACAGGAATAAGCCCTCACATATCAACAATAAACATAAATGCAACATTAAACTTTTCATTTAAAAGATATAGACTTACTAAATGGATTTTAAAAATGACCCAACTACAGCTGCCTAAAAGAAACTTATGTCACATGTAAAGACACCTACAGATTGAAAGGAAAATGATGGGGAAAAAATTTGCATGCAGACAGAAACCAAAAATGAGAGGGGAGATATACTTATATCATATAAAATAGATTTTAAGTTGAGAATATAAAAAGAGACAAAAAAGGTTACTGACAAAGAAATAAATTGCAGTAAAAGGACACAATACTTCTATAATACACATACTTGTATATGTATCCAATACTGGAATATCCAGATATATAAGGTAAATATTATTAGATCTATTAGTAGAGACATAGACTCCAATACAGTAATAGTTGAGGACTTCAACATTAGATAGATCATGTAGACAGAAAAATCAATAAAGAAACACTGGGTTTAAAGTACACTTGAGACTAAACAGACCTAACAGACATTTAAGCAACATTTCTTCCTACAGGATAGACCATATTAGAGCACAAAACAAGTCTTGCCAATTTATAAAAATCAAATCATTTCACCATCTTCTCAGACCATGATGGAATAAAACTAGAAAATAATAAGAAGAGAAACTCTGGAAACTGTACAAATACATGGACATTAATAGTATCCTTTTGAGTTACCAATGAGTGAAAAAGCATGCGGAGGAAGTAATAAAGAATGTCCACTTCCACCATTCTTATCAACATAGTGCTTAGATGACTCAAGAGAAATGAAGTTATAGCCTGAGAAGCAATTCAAAATAATTGTTATAAGGAAGTCTGCAAACTTCAAGAAAATACAGAGAAACAATTTATCAAAATCAGGGTAACAGTGAATGAATAAAATAACAAATTTAACAAAGAGATTGAAATTGTCCCAAAAAACAAAGACAAATTCTAGGGCTGAAAAATACAATGAATGAAATAAAAAATAAAATTAATATCGTCAACAGCAGAGTGCATCAAGTAGAAAAAAAAAGAAAACTCAAAGACAAGTTATTTGAAAATACAGGGCAACCCCCTTGGTCCCCTCTCACTGTGGAAGCTTTTCTATCTGCTCAATAAATCCTGCTTTCTAAAAAAAAAAAAAAATACATAGTCAAAAATGAAAAGAGAGTGAAAAGAAATGAATAAAGCTTCCAGAATTTTTGGGACACTCAAAATAATAGTCAACTGGGCTTGGTGGCTCAGCCTGTAATCCCACGCTTTGGGAGGCCAAGGTGAGTGGAGTGCCTGAGCCCATGGGTTTGAGACCTGCCTGGGCAGCGAGACCTCATTTCTACAATAATTCAAAAAATTAGCCGGGCATGTTAGTGTGCGCCTGTAGTTCCAGCTACTTGGAAGGCTGAGGCAGAAGGATCGCCGGAGCCCAGCAGGTCGAGGTTGGGGTGACAGAGTGAGACTCCAACTTAAAAACAAATAATAATAATAATAATATTAATAATAATAATAGTCAAAACTTCCCAAGTCAGAAAAAGATATATAGTTTCATGTACACAAAAGGCCAAAGATCTCCAATCTCATTCCATCCAAACCAGACTGTACCAAGACATATTAGAATAAAACCATTAACCATTAAAGTCAAAGAGAGAATAATGAGAGAAAAAAAATCACATATAAGGAGTTTTCAGTAAAGCTAGCAGTGCAGTTTTCAGAAGAACCCTTACAGGCCAGAAGACAGAGAGATGGCATATATAAAGAACTGAAGAAACAAATAACAACAAAAAACTGATAACCAAGAATAATTTATCTGGCAAAGCTGTCCTTTAGAAACAAAAGGTGAGATAAGAACTCTTCAAGACAAACAAAAGCTAGGAGCGTTCATCATCATCACCAGAACTGTCTTACATAAAGTGTTAAAGGGAATTCTTCAAACCAAGGGGAAAAAAGAATTTTATTTAGTAACGCTAAAACATGAAAGTTTAAAACTCATGGTAAAGGACTACTAAGTACAAAGTCAAATTCAGAATATTCTAATACTGCAAATGTGGCGTGTAAATCATTTCAGTCTTTAGAATTACATTTATAAGACAAAACTACTAATAAAAGATGAAAACTGCAACAACAAAGCATAAAATCCAGAGAGTGAGAGTAAAATTGTAGACTTTTTTACACAATAAAAGTTATCAGCTTAAAATATCCTGTTATAGCTAGAAAATGCTTTATATTTTTGTAAGTCAAATCAACCACAAAGTAAAAATCTGTAGAAGATACACAAAAGATAAAAAGCAAGAATTCAAAGTAGAGAAAAATGTAACTAATCACAAATGGACACTGTAAGCGAAGAAATAAAGGATCTACAAAACAACTAGAAAACAACAAAATGGCCATGCTAAGACCTTGCCTATCAATAATTACCCTAAATGTAAATGGATTAAGTTCTTCGATAAAAAAACATAGAGTGGGTGAGTAGATTCTAAAATTAAGTAAAAAACAAGACCAAATCATCTGCTGCCTACAAGAGATTGACTTCACTTTTAAGGACACAAGTATACTGAAAATGAAGGGATAAAAATTCATGCAAATGGCAATAAACAGATAGGGTAGCTATACTATATGTAATATAAAATAAATGTGCCCATAATGTGAAACAGCACATTAACAGAATAAAGGACAAAAACTGTATGATCATCTCAATAAACACAGAAAAGGCATTTGTTAACATTCAACATACTTTTATGATAAGAATTATCAGCAAACTGGGTAGAAAAGGAGTGTGCCTTCACAAAATAAAGGCTATATGTAACAAGTCTACATCCAACATCATTATCCATGGTGAAAGGCTGAAAGCTTTTGTGTAATTCCAGGTACAAGACAAGGATGCTCACTCTTACCACTTGAAGTCAACACAATACAGGTGTTCCTCAACTTGTGATGTGTTACATTCCAGTAAACCCATTGCAAGTTGGAAATATCCTAAGTTGAAATGTTAGGTTAATACACCTAACTTATCAAACATCACAGCTTAGCCTAGCCTATCTTATATATGCTCAGAACATTAACATTACCCTGAAGTTGGGCAAAATCAATCTAATTCAATGCAAGTTTTTCAATAAAGTATTGAATATCTCATGAAACAGTATTGAATACTGTTCTGAAGGTGAAAAAGAGAATGGTTGTATGAGTATTTGAAGCATAGTTTCTGCTAAATGTGCATTGCTTAGACATTATCATGAAATCAAAAACTTGTAAGTTGAACCATTATAAGTTGGAGACCATCAGTACTGAAAGCCCTAGCCAGAGCAATTCATCAAGAAAAAGAAATACAACTCATTCAAATGAAAAAGGAAGAGGTTAACTCTCTCTGTATGCAATATAATTTTATATATAGAAAACTCTAAAGATGCCATCAAAGCCTGTTAGAATTAATAAATACATTTGTTAAAGGATACAAAATCAATACACAAAAATCAGTAGTGTTTCTATACATTAGCAATGAGCTAGCTGAAAAAGGGATCAAGAATGCAATACATAGAAATAAATTTAACTTCCTTTGTGAAACATTTGTGCACTGAAAACTATAGCATGTTGATAAAAGAAATGTACAAAAGATAGAAATAAATGGAAAGATACCCTATGTTTATAAACTGGAAGAAATGATACTGTTAAAATGCCCATACTAATGAAAGCAAGCTATAGATTCTATGCAACCCCTAGAAATATTCCAAGGATTTTTTGTTGCAGAAAAAGAGAAAAAATTCTAAAATTTGTGTAGAACTACAAAAGATCTCAAATAGCAAAAACAATCTTTAACAAATAGAAAAAAGATGAAGGCACCACATTACTTGACTTCAAAATCTGCTACAAAGCTATTTAATCAAAACAGTATGGTTCTGGAATAAAAACAGGCATATAGACTAATGGACAGGAATAGAGAACCCAGAAATAAATTCACACACTTATGGTCATTTGATTTTCACAAAGGTACAGGGAATATAGGAATAGGGAAAGGATAATATCTTCAATGAATGGTGTTAAAAACTGGATATCCCACATACAGAGTTAGATTTGACCCTCATTGCATACGATCTATAAAAATCAATTCAACATGAATAAAATACTTACACATAAGACTTGAAATTGTAAAACTACAAAAAGGGGCAAGCTCTATGACACAGGTCTGTGATATGATTTTTTTTTTTTAATATGACCCCAAAAGCAAAGGCCAGAAAAACAAAAATAGTCAAATGGGAGTACATAAAACAAACAAAAACAAAACAAAACAAAAAAACTTCTTCACATCCAGGAAAACACTCATCAGAATGAAAAAACAGCATGCAGAACAGAAGAATATTTTTATAAACTATACACCTGATAAGGGGTTAATATCCAAAATATATAAGGAAGTAAAAAACTCAGTAGTAAGTAAACATACAACATAATTTAGAAATGGACAAGGGATCTGAATAGACATTTCTCAAAAAAAGACATCAAATGGCCAACAGGTAGTACATGAAACAATGCTCAACATCACTATTCATCTGGGAAATTTACAATAACCAAGAAATATTACACATGCCTGTTAGTATGACTATCATAAAAAAAGAAAGGAGATACAAGTGATAGTGAGAGTGTGGAGCAAAGAGAACCCTTGTACACTGTTAGTAGGAATGTAGATTGGTGCAGTCATTATGAAAACTGTATAAGGGGTCCTTGAAAAATAAAACAACAAACAGCATATGATACAATACTTCCACTACTGGGTATATTTTCAGAGGAAATAAAATCAGTATGCTGAAGAAGTATCAACACTCTCATGTGAATTGCAGCATTATTCACCATAGCCAATATAGGGAATCAAACTATGTGTCCATCATTGAGCAAATGGATGAAGAAGATGTGGCATATATATACAATGCAATATAACTCAGCCTTTTTTAAAAAAGAAGACAATACTGTGATTTGTGAAAACATGAATGAACCTGCAGGACAATATATTAAGTGAAATAATTCAGGCACAGAAAGATGAATATCACATCTTCTTACTTTAAGAAGAAACTAAAGAAATTGAACTCACTGAAATAGGGTAAAATGTTGGTTACCAGAGGCTGAGAAATGGTGGTACTGAGGAGATGTCAATAGACAAGTACATCATCTAACTATATATTAACTGTATGTCTTTGTTAATAACCGATACTGTATAAGTTATAATTTATAATACACAATTTTTAAGTATACAGCATATACATATACTTAAATACATATATACTTAAAAACTGTTGAAGTAGGTGTGTTCTCACCACAAAAAATATGAGATGAAATGAATATTTTTATTCAAACCCATTTAATTACACTTCTATCACCTGTAAAAAAGAAATAATAGATTTGACCACAATGTGGTACAGCTAGTGTTTTTCATATATCATAAAGCATCAGTGATATTTAGTTTTATACAATAAAAATAATGTATCCAATTTACAGAGTACAATGCAAACAAGATAAAATTTAGGAGCATTAGTTACGTTGTGTTTGCTTATGTCATCAATTCAGCAAAAATTCTAAATGATCTATCTTTCTAGTTGTCAATATCAAGAAACTGGAGGGCAACCCCCTTGGGTCCCCTCCCACTGTGGAAGCTTTTCTGTCCTCTCAGTAAATCCTGCTTTCTCACTTAAAAAATAAAATAAAATAAAAAAGGAAACCAGAAATAGATTTTAATTTACTAAATTTAGTTTCTTTTTACACCTTACATAGATGAAGAGTAGGTGGCAAAAATGTACACACATTTTAAGAACGGAAAAAAGAAACTCTATTAAAATTGTAATACTTAATCTATACTGATAAAGATAAATACAAGTCACGTTTGACTTCTGCAATTACAAGAGGTGCTCAGAGTGGTTACTATCAGCGTCCAGACACTTCTGATTACGGCAAACTAAATGTAATACATAGATAACATCTCTTAAAATGTGTAAACATTTTCTTGGCACCCCAGTACATACATATCAATTACGGAGTACAAGTTTACAGCTTGTTAAATGGGTATATTATGTGATGGTGAGGTTTGGACTTCTATTAAGTCCATTGTCTAAATAGTATGCCAGGCACACAATGGGTAGTTTTTCAACTCTTGATCCCTTCCTTACCCTTTCAAAAGTCCCCAGTGTTTGTTGTTGCCATCTTGATGTCCGTGTGTACCGGGGGTTTAATTCCCACTTACTAGTGAAAACATGTGGTATTCAGTTTTCTGTTTTGATAGTTTGCTTAGAATAATCACTTCCAGCTGTATCCACATTGCTACAAAGGACAAGATTTCATTCCTTTTATGACTGTGTAGTATTTTATGGTGTATATATAGCATGTTTCTTTATCCAGTTCACTATCGATGGGCACCTAAGTTGGTTCCATATTTTGGTATTGTAAATAGTGCTGCAATAAACATACGAGTGCAGGTGTCTTTTCAGTAGCATACTTTCTGCTCCTTTAGGTACAGACCAACTAGTGGGACTGGTGAATCTAATGGTAACTCTATATTTAGTTTGCTGAGAAATCTCCAAACTGCTTTCCACAGGGGCTGAACTAATTTACATCCCCATCCACAGTGTATGAGTGTTCCCTTTCTTTCTGTAGCCTCACCACATCTATTATTTTTTGACTTACTAGTAATACCCGCTTTGACTGATGTCAGATGGTATTTCCTTATAGTTTTGATTTGCATTTCTCGGATGATTACTGATGTTGAGCATTTTGTCAAATTTGCTGGCCACCTGTGTGTCTTCCTTTAAGAAGTGTTTATTCATGTCCCTTGCCCACTTGTTTTTTTGGTTTTTTTTCACTTCATCTGAATTCCTTATAGATTCTGGATATTAGGCCTTTGTCAGATGTATAGTATGCAAATGTTTTCTCCCATTCTGTAGGTTGTCTTTTTACTCTGCTGATAGTGTCTTTTGATGTGCAGTGCTCCTTAGTTTAATTAGGTCTCACTTTTCAAATCTGGTTTTTGCTGCGGGCTTTTAAGGACTTGGCCATAAATTCATTACCTAGGCTATGTCCAGAGAGTGTTTCCTAAGCTTTCTTCTAGGAATTTTTTAGTCTTCTGGGTAAGTCTTTTAACCATTTTGAGTTAATTTGTGTATATGGAGAGAAAAAAAAGGTCAAGTTTCATTCTGCTGCATATGGTTAGCCAGTTTCCCTAACATTCTTATTTTTCTGTGGATCTATGTTATAATAACCAAATACCTTAAATTAGATAGTGAGTCCTAAACCTTATGAAGATATTTTGGCTTTGTGTAGCCTTTCCATATTATATACATGGATCGAAACATATTGTACACTATAAATATATGCAATTTTTATTTCTCGATTGAAAAAAGATGAAGTGGTGGAAGTTGCCTGAGAGAAACTGTAGGCAAGGCTATTCTTTGGCACCTCTATTTTTCTGTCATTTAACAGGAATAATATGGTAGTGGCAAAGTGGAAATTAAAAAAAATATCTACTGTTGTAACTGCACATGCTTATACTCCTGCTAATTTGATGATACATCCTTAGGTGATGTGCACTAAGTGAATACACCTGTCTATATGCTGATTTACTTGACTTGGAATGCCTCTATTGTCAATCTCTACCACCAGGATCCTGTTCAACTTTCAGTGCCCATTGTAGATGCCACATATCCATTGAGACTTTCTCAATCCCCCCAATTTATAGATTTAACAATTCTGCCTTATATTTTGCTAGTCATATCTTCATCCTATTGCCTGTTTAGACTCTAGACATGTTGAGGGAAGCACATGTGTTCCCATCAATACAATCTCTATGTTAGAGTCAAGAACCAGGTCTTTCTTGCCCATAGTAGGTCCTTAATACACATTTGTTGTTTTGAATTAAACATAAATTGTAGTAGTTTTAAAAGTTATAACTATAGTTCCTTTGGATATATACCCTGTAATGGGATTGCTGGATCATATGGTAGTTCTATTTTAGTTTTTGAGGAATCTCCATACGATTTGCCATAATGGCTGTACTAATTTTAATTCCCACCAACAGCGTATAAAAGTTCCCTTTACTCCACATCATTGCCATCATTTATTTTTGTCCTTTTGACAATAGCCATTCTAACTCAGATGTGATGATATCTTGTGAATTTGATTTGCATCTCCCTGATGATTAGAGATGTTGAGCATGTTTTCCATATATCTGTTAACCATTTGTATGTCTTCTTTTGAAAAATGTCTATTCAGGTCTTTTGCATATTTAGTAATAAAATTTTATTCTGTTTTATTGCTACTGAGTCTGATTTCCTTATATATTCCAGATATTAACTCCTTGTCAGGTGCAAAGTTTGCACATAATTTCTCCTATTCTGTAGGTTGTCTCTTTACTTTATTGCTCCCTTTGCTGTGCAGAAGCTTTTTAGTGTGGTGTAATCCAATTTGTCTATTATTGATCGTGTTGTCTATGATTTTGAGGTCTTACTTTTAAAAATCCTTGCCTATTCCAATTCCATTAAGCATTTTCCTTATGGTTTCTTTGAGTATTTTCATAGATTCAGGTCTTACATTTAAGTTGAAGAGACATCTGTACACCCCTGTTGATTACAGTCACAATAGATATGAAATCAACCTACATGCATATCTAATGATGAATAAAGAAAGCATGATAAATGAGGGAAGACCAAAAAAACTTCCAGAATTTATTTATTAAATATTGTGTATTTCTTTTTACATCTTTAAACTTCAGTCTACTTCAAAGTAGTCTCCATTTGATACTATACACCTACTGAGACACATTTTCCATGGCTCAAAACAGTTTTTGAACTTGTCCATTTTGATGCCTTTTAGTGCTTCTGCCACTTGTTGTTCAGCTCGTCCATATTAGCAAAACATTTCCCTTTGAGGACTTTTCATTCAGGGAAACAAACAAAAAAGTCATGTGGGTGAGATCGGTGAATAGGGAGGGTAGGACATGGGGGTCATGCCTTTTTTTTTTGGTCAAAAACTGCTGAACACTCAGTATGATGTGGACAGGTGTGCTGTCTTGGCAGAAGAACCAGATGCCTTTTAGCCACCACTTGGGACATTTCTTCTGCAAATCATGACACAACCTTCTTAAAATTTTCAGATAAAAACTTTGGCTGACCATTTGATCCAAAGAAACAAATTCTGAGTCTGCTATAAGGGGCCTGCCCTCCAAAAGATAATTCTGGTTTTGTTGGAGTACCCCCTTATATGTGTGTATAAACTATGGAATACTATTCAGCCATAAAACAGACTGTCATCTATAGAAACATGGATGAACCTGGAGGACATTATGTTAAGTGAACTAAGCCAAGCACAGAAAGACAAACACTGCATGATCTCACCCATATGTGCAATCAAAAAGTTGATTTCATAGAAGTATAGAGTTGAATAGTGATTACCAAAGGTTGGAGAGATATAACAAATAACTATATTTTATGACAGCTAGAAAAAAATGTTGTTATGTTGTCATCATAAAGAAATGATAAATGTTTAAAGGGATGGATATAATAATTACCCTGATTTTATCACTATACTACATATACATGCATTAAAACATTACATTGTACTCCATAAATATGTACGGTTATTATGTATAAATTATAAATCAAAAACTAAAGTTCAGTAAAGGTACTTGTGTAGACATATACTGGTTACTATCTGAAGAAGAATCGTAGACATTTTTCTCTTTTTTAATATTTCAAAATTAAAAATACTTTCCAAACACTTTCCTTTTTCTAAACTAACAAAAAAATACAATATGTATTTCACCTGATTATGTGAGAAATACTTAAATAATCACTTTTAGTGTGCTCACCAAAGACCATAAATGGTCCAAATTCCTATGTCATTTAGTAGTTTTTCTTTAGAAAACTTTAGACTATTGCTATAAACAGGGTTTCTTATACCTATTTAGAATTTAACTGAAATTAGGAATTAAATATAAGTTCTATAAGAAAAAGGCTAAATTGTTTCATTCACTTTGAAGTTTTAATGAACAGTACTTTATAATGACAATTCTAGGTAAGAGCTGTAGAAATAATTTTGGGGTTCATCTCTAACGATAATGTTAATTATGTATTCTGTTACTTACTTTATTGTGCCCTTAAAATGCTTTGGGATTATGTGAGCCAAGTGATTACTATCTTTCAAGGTTATTTAGATTAATTTCTAGCTGACCACGATTCTCATGCATAATTTCATAAACAGTATAGAATCCCCAAGTTATAATTATCACCAAATAAAGAAAATTCTCCCTCCTAAAAAAGACCAGAGCATCCTGACCAATTTCAGGGCAGTGCTATAAAGCAGGCAGGTGTCTTGGCACCTTTCCATCTGCTTTGAGAAGCCCAAAGCATCTTCAGCCCTGCTTCTAGCTTGGCTGGGGTTCCCACTGTAGTAATCTACTTGTCTTGTGTTGTTTTGGACTTTAACCTACATGCCTCAGAAGTTCTCCTTTTCTACATGACTAACATTGCATGTATATGGGAAAGGTCTTTTCCATAGTTCTCAAATTTCATCACGCTGGCAGCTGCCTCTTCTGCTTAATCATATGCTCACACCCTGTATGAATGAGTGTGATAACCTGAATAAAAACTAAAAGTGGATTAGGATGATGGCTCATACTCTTCCACATTTTGAAATAAATTTTATATCCTCATTCTCAAGTTGAACGTACCCATATCAGTGTTGGAAAACACTCAACACAGGGGGAATATACCCACCTAGAAAACACTTAAGGCATGTTTCCTAAACACTCTGCCAGGACACTCACTGAATGAGCCCCAATACAGAAGCATGATGGCTGTGCATATCTAACACAATACTACCTGTTTCTCTTCTCATCTAGGTCTTTTCGTTTGGTGAAACCTGGGGAGGAAGCATCTACAATTTCATGAGTACTTCTCATTATCTAATCACATTTTATGTAATAGAGAACTTTTAGAAGATAAAATACTTTTCTGGTAGAAAATCACCAGATACTAAGTCATATCCATTTCTCTTTCCTCATCAACAGAACTCCGGTTTTGTTCAGGGTGATGATGGATTGGTTAAAAAATTACATTATTATTTCTCTTTTGGGCTAATGTTGGTCAAGGAGAAGTTAGTAATTGGATGGCACCTCTGGGGGAGAGCTGCAATGGCTGGAAAACTTGTTGGAATGTACCTTTTGCCCTTCCCCCTTTATGATTATTCCTGCTTGGAAATATAGATGATGCAGTGTCTGGAAGAAGATTAACCATTTTATAAGCCTGAGAATGAGGGTCACCCAGAGATCAACAGAAAGAGTCAGGTTCCTGATGGCAACGTGCAAGCCAGTATACTCACTGGATGGCTGTACCTTCCTGCAATATGCCAGGGCTCCCCTCTTCCATGTTGGTCTTTTGATATTGGAACCTTGAAACTTCATCCAGGCAGGGAGGAAGTGCTTGGGGTCTCTTACCTTGGAAAAAAATGCTGTGTACTGCTATCTCTGATGTAGAAAAAACAAAGATATCTAAGGGGATAAAAAGAAAGTCACATTCTTGGCAGCACAAAGTGTAACAAGAGGGACCGTACATTCGAAGTTTAGCTCGCAGTTTGAGTGTTTATTTCATATATGAAAATGTAACGGACTTCCGGCAAGATGTCGATGGGGCAACCTGGTCTGTGAAACCCTCTGCAAAGGAGAACTGCAGTGGGTCTCTGGCTCTCGCCCCGGGGGCTGCAGACCCAAAAATCGCAGCCTGCTCTTCATACAGAGCTTGGCAGTTGCCACCGCTGGGGCATCACAGCGGACTGGACAACCACTGCAGCACAGACGCCACCGCCACCGCCGCCAGTAGCACATCACACCACCCGGGCCGGAGGCGATCTATGACTTCAGTCCTTGAAGCTCCTTCAGGGACGATCTGCTGGGATAGCTGCCACCTCTCCTGCGACGGAGACGTCCTGCCTGCCGTGGTTCCCCTGCCTGTGCCCTGAGGCAGAAATCCAGCTCCAATCTCTGCCGGTTCCTGTCCGGCCCACCCCCTCTGGGGCAAGCAGCTGAGATAGCACCACCTGCTGGCGATTCAAAGTAACAACACTGAAACGGGAGAAACAAGCTTGAAAAAGACATAGGCCAGAGTGGTGAATGGAGAGTGATCTGAACTGGCCCTAACAGCAAACTAATTTACCTGCTTGAAAAGAAAGCTAGAAATCAGAACTGAAAGGACATTGGACTTAAACGAAATGCCTCAGAGTGTGCTTCATTGATTCTGTTAGTTTAATGACTTAATTCATTCCTACTCTATGGTTTCTTTTTTTTCCCTCTTCCTTTTCTTCTCTTTTCTTCTTTCTGTAAACCACATCTTTGTATAGAGGAATAGGACAGCAATAAGGTGATTGGTTAGCTTGTATGTTAGCATCACTATATGTTTTATTTTTTTTTGTATGGGAGTTGGTTCGTCAGTAGCTGTGGTCTATTGTTTTTATCTGTCTCAGAATAGGTCTGTCTCTCCATTTGTTGGCACACGTGTGTTTCCCCCCTTACTCCTCTATCTCTCCACCCCCCTCTTCAACCCACTGTCTACTCCATTCTCTTCCCTCTGCTAACCACATTTTATTTCAGGGAGTAAACCTACAGCCCCACTGCACGAACAGATTCCAAGGCAGTGGGAAGTGGGTTCCAGATTATCCACACACCTGTCAGCAAATACCAGGACCTGCAGATAGATTTTGAATCAAAGCTCCCCCCTTAAGTAAATCTCAAAACTGCAAAAAGGACTACCCCCAACCTATAGTGCAACTCCAGAATTGAACAAAGTAAGAGGGCATACGTAAAGAATAGGATATTGAACAAACAGAAGTAAAACCAATCCTTTTAGCCCTGAATAACAGAATTAAAGAAGACAGTGACGTGGAGGGAAGGAAAAAGTAGGGAGGGGGAAAAACTGCACAAATGAAGAAAAACCAAAAGAAGAATATAGGTCTCACACAGACCCCTGGGAGATCAGACACTGAGAAAACAGATTCTGGAACACAAACAATGAAGAGCCCCCAGAATGACGGGTCACATGCAACAAACCCAGACATCAAGACATTAATGGAGAGAATTTAAAAAATTGAGGAGAGACAACAGGAAAACAGGAAGGAGCTGATGTCAGAAATAACAGCAGTAAAGAATACTGTGATGGAAATGAATAACAGACTAATAAGCATGGAAAGAAGAATTAGCCAAGCAGAAGAAAGAATCTCAGAGCTCGAAGATCAAAACACAGAACTAACCCAAACTGTCAAAAGCATAGAAAAGAAGCTCAAAAAGACAGAACAAAACCTGCAAGAGATGAATGATCACTTCAAGAGACCAAACCTTAGAGTAATTGGGTTTCCTGAGGCAGAGAGAGAAACAGAAGTCACACTGGAACAAACATTTCATGAAATCATTCAAGAAAACTTTCATCAAGGATGAAAAAATTCAAACACAAGAGATTCAGAGAACCCCTGCAAGACAACAAATGAGAAGACCAACTCCCAGACACATAATAATTCGCCTAAACAAAGTACCTATAAAAGAAAAAATCCTAAAGGCAGCAAGAGAAAAAGGCCAGACTACCTACCAGGGAAGACCAATTAGAACAGCAACAGATTTATCCACAGAAACCCCTCAGGCTAGGAGAGCCTGGAGTCCTATCTTCAAAGTTCTAAAAGATAAACAATTTCAACCAAGAATAACCTACCCAGCCAAACTAAGCTTCATTAGTGAGGGAGAATTGAAATCTTTTCCAGATATCCAATCCCTAAGAACCTATGCTGCCACCAGACCACCTCTACAAGAAACACTTAAGAAAGTACTGAACACAGAAGAAAAAGAAAAAAGAACAACAACATTCTTCACAAGAGTACAGGCAAAAGATTAAAAACACACGAGCCAACTCCAGAACCCAAAGAAAGACAACAAACAAACAGGAACAACTCTGTAAGAACCTTATGACAGGGATCAACTCCTGCATTTCAATTATTAGCCTAAATGTGAATGGACTAAATGCATCAGTGAAAAGACATAGAATGGCAAAATGGATAAAATATCATCAGGAGTTGGGCTTGGTGGCTCAGCCTATAATCCCGCACCTTTGGGAGGCTGAGGTGAGTGGATTGCCTGAGTCCGCGGGT
>NW_007251505.1:90091-91313 GCF_000164805.1 Carlito syrichta
TCATAAAGCAACTTCTAAGGAAAACTAAAGAAAGATATTGACTCTAACACCATCATAACTGGGAACTTTAATACCCACACACAACCCTAGACAGATCATCAGGACAAAAAATCAGCAAGGAGATCCGGAACCTCAATGTGACTCTGGACCAAATGGACTTAATTGATACCTACAGAATACGCCATCCAAACACCACAGAATATACATTCTACTCATCACTGCATGGAACGTATTCTAAGATCGACCACGTAATTGGCCATAAATCAAGCAGAAGCAAACATAAAAGGATAGAAATTCTACAAAGCACCTTCTCGGACCACAGTGAAATAAAAATAAACACTGACACCAACAGAGTCCCCCCCAAAACCCACAAAGACATGGACACTAAACAGCATGAAGCTAAACAACTCCTGGGTCAATGATGAAATCAAAACAGAGATCAAAAGATACCTGGAAACAAATGAAAATGAAGAAACATCTTACCAAAATCTCTGGGATGCCTTGAAAGCTGTAGTAAGAGGGGAATTTAATCCCTACAAACACACATAAAGAAAAAGGAAGGAACACAAATTAACAACCTAACAAGCCACCTAAAGAAGCTGGAAAAGCAAGACCACAAAAACCCTAATTTCAGCAGAAGAATCCAGATCACCAAAATAAAAGCCCAAATCCAGGACATAGAAGACAAAAAGATAATACAAAAAAATCAATGAAACAAAAAGCTGGTTCTTCAAAAGGATAAACAAGATTGATGGTCCCCTAGCTAGAGTGACCAAGAAAAAACGAGAAAAAAAATCAAATAAGCACAATCAGAAACACAAAAGATGAAGTCACATCTGACCCTGAAGAAATACAAAAGATCATTAGAGACTACTACGTACACTTGCACGGAAACAAACTTGAAAACCTTAAGGAAATGGAGGACTTTCTGACATCACACAACATACCTGGATGGAACAAGAAGAAATGGAGACCCTAAATAGACCAATAACAATCAAGGAAATCGACTATGTAATAAGAAAACTTCCTACAAAAAAGCGCCCTGGTCCAGATAGCTTTCCAGCAGAATTCTACAAGACATTTAAGGAGGAGCTGATAGTAATCCTACTGAAGGTATTCCAGGCGATTAAAAAAGATGGAACTCTCCCCAAATCATTTTACAAAGCCAACATCACATTGATACCCAAGCCAGGTAAAGATCCAATAAAGAAAGAGAACTACA
>NW_007251506.1:0-4437 GCF_000164805.1 Carlito syrichta
CAAATTTGTGTTGATCCCACTACTATGTGTATTACAATTTTCATGGAAATAAGTAGATATGCTACCTTTAATTTAAGGTTCTCCATATACTCCCTATTCAACTGAGACTTTTTCAAAGACATATAAATACCTAATTTGCCAAGTTTCCTGAATGCATAGTTGCTTGTTTGGGTCAATGGATTCATCCATTATTTGAGTACTAGAAGGAGCTAAGAATACTTTAATTTCTAATCCCTGTCTTACAAGTTATTTTCACCTAATTCTTTTATTGCACCTGTTTTGACAGTCCTTAATCAATTATTATTATTTTTGGTATTCAAATTAGCAAGGTCTATTTCTATTCAGTCACAGACTTACCATCTTCTTATCTTGCCATTTGTTCCTGGTTGTCATGTTTTCTTTATGTTGTTTATTTTTACTGAATATATTTTTCTATATTTCTATCTTAAAATGTCTTTATTTCGCACTTATTCTTCTATGATTATTCTTCATCTTCAGGACACTATTTTAAATTGTTATTTTTAGGTTACCATGACTGCTGCTGAAATGCTTACTGTGTGATAAATCATTCTTCAGAAGGTATTCTATGTCTCTCTATGGTTGTTGTAAAGTCTTTTTTATTGGTATACTGAGTTTGGGGTATAATGTACTTAAATGTGAATTTATTTTTGTCTGTCTTTTAATAAGCTTATAATGTGTTCTAAATCTACAAATGTTTTTTTTTTGACGTCTGGAAGATTCAGCCATTTTATCTTTCATTATCTGTGTTGTATTTTTTGTAGTATTATTTTTCAGAAACATCAATTTGATATATAGCATATGTTCACATTTCATTCTCATTTCTATTTTCCATTATTTCTCTCTTTTTATATTGTAGGTAATTTTTTATTTAGCACTAGCATAAAGCTTTTTTAAAATTTATGTCTAATTCACTATTGAACCTACACACATTTCTGAATTTGCTGGGGAAAAAATTTTTTATATACCTAAAACTACTTTGGTTATTTTTAAAAATATTTTTGACAATACTTTGGTTATGAATCTACAACTTTAGCAGTTTGAAACAGACTTATTTACCATTCCTACAATTTGTTCAATTAAATTATCTTCTTTACAGTTCAAATATGTTGTTTGTTTTGTTTACAAATTCTAAATCATCATATATATGTTTTATAGTTTCTGATTGTAAGCTAAGTGACTATAAGCAAGTCATGATCACTAGGTATCCTTAACCATTCATAGCTGTTCATCATTTTCTACGGTCAAACATTCCTGGAGTACTACTATTCTATATTAAATCTTCACTTTTAGAATTCTTCAATTTTAAGCTTCATTGATAATACAGTCATCGTGGACGCTGTGGCTATGAGTTCCACTACCTCCGCTATATATGACATTATTTTTTCCAACATTTATCTTCAGAATTTTCTCCCTTCCCCACAAAAATCAAAAGTATTTATGAATTCCTGTTGATGGCACAAGAATAGAGAGGTAGACTGCCATTTAAGAGGACAAAAGGGGAGGGTTATAACTGAGTTCATTGGCTTTTTGTTTGTTTGTTTGTTTGTTTGTTTTGAGTTGGAGTCTCACTCCATCCGCCCAGACTGGAGTGCAGTAGCCGCTCCCAGCCACCTCAGCCTCGACCTGCCGGGTTCTGGTGATCCTTCCGCCTCAGCCTTCTGAGTAGCCAGAATTACAGGCATGCGCTACCACTCCTGGCTGATTTTTTGATTTATTGTAGAGATGAGGTCTCGCTGCCCAGGCGGGTCTCGAGCCCACGGGCTCAGGCAATCCACTCACTTCAGCCTCCCAAAGGTGCAGGATTACAGAATGAGCACCGAGACTGGCTGAGTTCAGTGTTTAAGAGGAGATGCTGAACTGAATTTTTATAAGTATGGTTTGATTCCCACTGCACTGATCTAGCTAGACTTTGATGATCTGTCTTTTTTCCTTACAGCACTGGCAAGAATATATAGAGAGGAGTCATAGCTTAAATATTCTGATTCAGATGATTGTTGTTTTGCTTCATAGGCAAGTCCTGGTTTTGGAGCTCCTAGGCCTATGTTTGCGGTTCCTAGAAAATGAAACAAAGGTCATAGACATGGAGTGAGTATGTGATTCATGCATTCATTTGTTCAGTCAGCAAATATTATGAAAATCATGAGATAAGCTCAAAGAGCAGGTATGGCCCGTGTATTTAAAAGAATAATGTCTATATCCTACTAAAAACCCTAGCATGTACGTATATTGAAAGGTTTGTATTATTATTGGATCCTGGGCATTGGATGAAGAGTCAAGCATATGAATTGGACTGCATACAATTCACTAAAGCTATATTCCGTGACACTGTCAGAACATATGGTATAACACAACTATTGACTTCCACTATTTGTCAAACTTTTCTTCTGAAAATGTGTTCGCCTGGAGCCTGGATGCACTCACCTCTAGTCCTTTATTTCCAAAACACAATTCTATACACATTATACTTACTGAAAAAACAAAATCCCTCTGGAACCTGCAGAGCTTCATGCTTGAACAAGAGTTTACAGTTCGAACAGTTGCTTCCCTTCCCCTCCCCTCTCATGACTTTTCTTTCTTCTGGGTACTCCTACTCCCCTCCACACAGTGGAGTACTTACTTTGTCTTGAACTGCTATCTCTGGTTTGGGCAGGGAATAGTGTGTTTCAGTACTCAGTGCTTCTACATGGGTCCTGCCCTAAGGTTATTCATACCCAACAATCCTGGTTCAGATTTTTAGGTATTTTTTTTTTTTTGCTTTCAATTTTTCATACTATCAACCTCTGTGCCTCCCTTCCCCCAAATATTCACAGTCTCAAGTGAAATTTGTATTTTGGAAGAAATTGGATATTCACGAATTTATGATGCCACTGTTCCTATTTCAAATGTTAACCAAGCTCATTGCCCCATATTTTGCTGTTTGAGAATAACAAGATTCTCATTCATATGTCTGACTTGTGTAATTTGCACAAACTGTAATTAAATGTTGTGTGATGAATGAGCTTGGTGCTGAGCTAGGTGTGTTGGCACAATTGGGTTAGGATTGTATGTATGATTGATTTAATGCTTACAAATGATAATGTTTAAATGTTACATGGGGTAAGTTTTATTTGAATGGGAATGATATGCGTGGTTTGTGCGTGGGTGTTAGTATGACACTTATCTGTGTGTGTCCATTGTATGTCCTATGAATTATCATTATCCTTCAATTGTAATAAAAATCTTATGGGATTAAATTATAAGTGTATAATGACACTATATGAGATGTGTAGATCTTCCTTCTATGGATCACATCTTACAGCATACAGTTGCAATATGTCAATTTTAAAAACTTAAAGTCATGATATTGAAAGTTGCATTTTAAAATGTATTCTTGGAAACTGATAAACAAATAAAGATAAAAAGGAAAGATAATTAATTTAAATTATGTGTAGGAAACAACAAACATAAAAATATTAAAATAGTTCTAAAAGAGACATTATTGAGTGATGAAAAACCTTTTGTTTATAAAGTAAGTGATTCTAAAGCAATATAGAATTTAGGGGAAGAATTGCATCAGATTTTACAGAAAAAAAGAAAGAGAAGCTATACTAAATCCTACCTATAAAAGAACATAGATTAAAACATAGATAAACCGACAAAAAATTTTAAATTGTGAAAGCAGGGAGTTATTAAAATTGAACCAATATATTAACTATGTACATAAGTAGGCCCTGAGTTAAATAAATAAAAGATATAGCGTGAAATTAAGTTTTTAAATATGATTTTTTGACATCATAAATTTAATCCATTTAAATCACATGTGTCTAAATAATAATACCTTATTGAAATTCAGTAAAGAGAACTGTATGCAGAAACAGGTAAGCAAATAAAATAATAATCCTGAAAGTCAAAATATAGGCTCACGATCATGAAATTTTAACTCAATATCTCAAAGCTCGTTATGTCTAATAGAGTAAAAAGTAGTTATATGCAGTAGATACACTGATAGAAATCCCTAGATGATACAAACAAAATCACTTAAGTGAACTTTAACAAAACAACTTGATTATTGAAAGAGAAATGTAGGTAAGAAATACGAAATCATATAAACTAATATAATTATGTGATAATTATATGAAGAAATAGTCTTCAACTGTAAACTTAAAGTTCATTTCTTTGCCACTTTATTCTTTGTGAGTAAAATGATTTTAAGCAGCCACAAATAGGTATTAGTGCCTAGGACAGGCAATCAAAACTATTACAACTTTGGGTAGAATCATGGAAAATTCAAAACATAAAAGAATTAAGCAACTTAGTTTACAAGAGAGTAAAATGAGAAATATATTTAAACAATATCATCAACTAAAAAATATAAACCAAAAAGTAAAACCCCAGCAATAAAATGAAAGCTTAATTTAATCTAATCATTATTATGCC
>NW_007251506.1:5612-6828 GCF_000164805.1 Carlito syrichta
TATGCTTTACCTGTGTTGTTTGTGCAGATACCTAGAATAGTAATCAAAGAGAGTAACGCAATAATAACCACAGAGATGTAATCTTTTTTTTTTTTTACTTTATTTTATTATAAAGATGTGTGGTACAAGTCAGAATTTGGTGCATAAGTAAGCTATGTACAGGTGAAGTTTGAACCACCAACTGGTCCTCACTTCCCCTGGTTTAGTACCAGGTGCCATGTGTGTTGTTACATGCGCCATGCCCTCCCCAGCAGTGTTCTACAACTGTCAATCCCTCCCCGGTGCTATTGTGATAAATATTCAGGTCCCTCTTATGAGTGAGAGCATATGCACAATGGAATATTATGCAGCAATAAAGGACAAAATCATGAACTTCACAGCAAATTGGATAGAACTGGAGATAATCATACTTTAGTGATCTAGCATAGAAACAAAGAGATGTATATTTTGATTATCAAAGCACAGTAAGGATTAAAAGTTCAGACAAATTTTGCTTACTATTTTTGTATTTAGAATATGTATCTCTCAAAGCTTCTGCACAGGCAAGGAGACAATAAAAAAGTAAAGAGACAACCCACAGACCTGTAGAAATATTTGAAGACTGCTCATCTGACAAGGGATTAATATCCAAAATGTATAAAGAGTTCAAACAACTCAATAGAAAAAAATCTGATTTTAAAATGGACTAAAGATTTGAATAAATATTTTTGAAAAGAAGATATACAAATGACCAGCAGGTATGTAAAAAAATGCTCAATGTCACTAATCATCAGATACCTTAAAAATCATAACAATGAGGTATTATTTTGCTTCAGTTAAAATGACTTTTATAAAAAAAAAAAGACAGGTAATAACAGATTCTAGTGAGGATTTAGAATAAGGGGAACTCTTGTACACTATTGGTAGAAATGTAAATTAGCACAGTCACTATGAGAAAACAGTATGGAGGTTCCTCAAAAAACTAAAAACTGAACTACCATATGATCAAGTCATCTCAACTACCATATGATCAAGTCATCTCACTCATGTGTATATAACCCCATCCCCCAGCAAAGAAAACCAGTATACTGAAGAGTTATCTGCACTCTCATGTTTATTGCAGCACTATTTACAATAGCCAAGATAGTAAATCAACCTAAGTGTCCATAAATAAGTGAATGGATAAAGAATATGTGGTACATATACACAATAAAAGTTATTCAAGCATAAAAAAAGA
>NW_007251507.1:0-1202 GCF_000164805.1 Carlito syrichta
TTGGCAACTGCAAAACCATAGGCCCCTCTCAAACAAAAGTACAAACAGAAATTGAAGTGTTACCAAGTACACCTTAAGACCAAGTATACTTCCAAATACGGAAAGAAGATACTTACGTCCCGGGAATCTGACCTTAGTTGTCCCGAGGATCCTAAGGGACTTGTACTTCCAGATACCCGTTTACAACTATCAAGAGGACCAGATTGTTGCTGGAATACTGAAATGACTGATTCATAATACCCTCAAGCCAAATATCTCCGAAACATGAGACGAAATCAAAGCCCTGATTCTTGTTTATCCCATAGCAGGACACCCTGAGAATTTTTCGGATTGGGGACTAGTGTATCACAGATTCCTTATTCTTCCTTAGCAAGCGGCTATGTATTGTCCTGTATATGAGGACTCCCTTTCCCTAGAATCCTGTTTCGAAACCCTGATTCTTGTTTAGCCCTTATCAAGATGTCATATAGATATTGTGATGGAGGAACCGTGTAAAACAGGTTTCTTATTTCTCCTTAGCTAGGGATCGTGTAGATTCTGTATATGAGGACTGCTATTACCTATGTTGCAGCTTCTAAACCCTGATTCTTGTTTAGCCCACAGCAGATGGCCTGTTGAATTTTAAGACTGAGGACTGCTATAACCCCGATTCGTTTGCTTACTTTGCAAGGTTGTGTATTTTCCTGTATATTAGAACTCTCATTACATAGATCCTGCTTTGAAACTCTGATTCTTTTTTTGACCCTTTCCTAGATGCCCTGTAGATATTTGGGATTGAGGACTCATGTAACCCAGATTCCTTATTCTTTCTTAGCAAAAGGTCATGTAGTTGCCTGTATATAAGGCCTCTATTTCCCCAGATTCATGCTCGAAAACACCCTGATATGGGTTTAGCGCATAGCAAGACGACCTGAAGTTTTTTTGGGATTGAGGACACGAGTAACGCAGATTCCTTATTCTTACTTAGCAGTAGGGAGTGAAGTATTCTGTATGTTGAGGACTCCCATTACCCAGATTCCTACTTCAAAAACCTGATTCGTGGTTACCTCTTAGGAAGACGGCCTGTAGTTTTTGGTATTGAGAACTCATATAACCAATATTTCTTATTCTTCTTTAGCAATATGCCTTGTAGTTTTCTGTGTATGATGACTCCCCTTACACCGCTTCCTGCTTCAGTCTGCGGGATGCCGAGACAGTTCCTG
>NW_007251507.1:2279-3476 GCF_000164805.1 Carlito syrichta
AAGATCGGAATATCAACGAGAAAACCCAGCAGTAGTTTCGTAATTAGGAGGAAAACTTGAAGCCAGAAATTACATTATAAAATGGGGAGATGATTCCTTGTGTTGTGGAATCTGGCCTTCCAGCCTCCTGCAAAACAAGCAGAGTAGATGGCCAGATTCTCTGTTACAACTAACAAGAGGAGCAGCAGGTCACTGGGGATCGGTAATGTCAGATTTGTGGTATGGATATAGGAATTAGCTTTGAAAAATGTGAAGAACAGGACTCCCAAATTCCGGATTAGCATTTAGAAATATGCCGTACACTTTTAGGTTTGAGAAGAACCTAAAGCCAGGGAAAAATTAGCAACAGCTCAGATGTTTGCTGGTCACATGGATACTGATTTTTCTTGTTCCACACTGGTAACATTAGTAGAAGCTTTCTGGAGACATAGTGTCCCAGATTTCTGCTTCATTCTCAGCAAAACAATGTTTCCCGGTGCCCTGGAAGTCCAGACAATTCCAAAGGAAAGACTCCAGAATGTTCCTGTAAACTTGGAAGCCAAGAACCTGATGCCCTCCCAAAAATACCTTCTAAAAATGGTGCTGCATCTACCCCAAGTGCTTAATTCCGAATAGTTGAACTACCAGAGGATTCTGGCGAACAATTTAATCCTGAACTCAGGGCTCACATTGAAAATAACCGAGATGATTACTTGTGTCCTGGAGTTTGGCGTTAGAGGATCCAGAATATAAATGGACTTGTAGTGCCATATTATCCTTTAAGGAATGTTGCTGGTCTTCTGGAATGACTGATTCATAATATCCAAATAGAAAACAACTCAGAAAAATGTGGGGATGTTGAAGCCCAGCGTTTTGTAGAACTTAGCAAGACGACCTGTACGTTTTTGGAATTGAGGACATGTGGAAACCCAATTCTTTATTCTTCCTTATAAAGAGCCCCTGTAGTTTCCTACATATGAGGTCCACCGTTCCGCAAATACCTGCCTTGAAATCCTGGTTCTTGTTTAACCCTTATCAAGATGCCCAGTAGAATTTTGGCATTGAGGACACGGGAAAATCTGATTCCTTATTCTTTCTTAGCAAGAGACTGTAGTTTCCTGTGTATGACGACTCCCAATACCCAGATTCCTGCTACGAAAACCTGATTCTTGTTTAGGCCTTAGCAAAACGCCCTAAGATATTTAGGATTGAGCACTG
>NW_007251508.1:0-1510 GCF_000164805.1 Carlito syrichta
CCCATTATTGTTTTGATATCTACATTTGCATTTTGAGACCCTTCATTCTGGGGACTTTTCATTGTTTGTATTCCAAAGTCAGTTTTCTCAGTGTCTGCTCTCCCAGGCGTCTGGGAGAGACCCATACTCTTCTTTTGGTTTTTCTTCATTTCTGTAGATTTTTCTCCCTTTACCCCTTTCCCTCCCCCTCTTCAATTCTGTTTTGAGGGTAGGTGGGGTTGCTTTTATTTCTCTTCTGCAATGACCTGTTCTTCCTTATGAGGGTCTTCTGGTTTTGTTCACTTTTCCCTCTGCTTTACAGTCTGTCTATTCAGCAGTTTGCAGTCTTGGTCCCTAGATTTAAAAAGGGGGCATATAGAAGAGGAAAATAATGGAGGAAGGGGGGGTCAATAGGGAGTTAGAAAGAGAGAAGCACGAGAGGGAAAACAGATATACATAACATCTATCAGGTGAGAACGAGACACAGGGCTGGGAAGAGGTGAAGAAAGACACGTAAGAAAGAGTACTGATAGCTACATAGTACTAAAGAATACTGAAGCAACACAGAGACAGGGCAATAAAATCGAGAAACAGTGTAAGTCAGAAGGTAAACAACAAACGTGATCTAAACCAACAGTTACAATGATAAAATCATAAGTTAAAATGAGCGAAAAGAGAGTAGTGCGAGAGGGATAACAGATATACATACCAGCTATCAGGTGAAAAACAGTCACAGGATCGGGAAGAAGTGAAGAAAGACACGTAAGAAAGATTCCCTAAGGAGTACTGATAGCTACACAGACACAGGTCAATAAAATCGAGAAACAGTGAAGGTCAGAAGGTCAACAACAGACGTGATCTAAACTAACAGTTACAATGATAAAATCATAAGTCAAAATAAGCGAAAGAGAGAAGTGCAAGAGGGAAAACAGATATACATACCAACTATCAGGTGAGAGAGAGACACAGGGCTGGGAAGAAGTGATAAAAGACAGGTAAGAAAGATTCCCTAAAGAATACTGATAGCTAAACAGAGACAGGCCAAAAAAATCAAGAAACAGTATAAGACAGAAGGTAAACACCAAACGTAATCTAGACCAACAGTTTCAATGATAAAATCATAAGTCAAAATAAGCGATCAGACTAGAGTCACTTCTGTGATCTCCGATTCCAGCCTCTCCCTTTTGTTTTTCGTTGCAGCATAGGGGTGGGGCTTTGTCTCCTGTTTC
The DNA here is from genome assembly GCF_000164805.1 of Carlito syrichta. Taxonomy (NCBI): domain Eukaryota; kingdom Metazoa; phylum Chordata; class Mammalia; order Primates; family Tarsiidae; genus Carlito; species Carlito syrichta. The sequence goes on from NW_007251508.1 coordinate 1,209, forward strand.
ACACTGTTGCCTTAGGAGCTGAGGTAAAGTTTGTTGCTAGGTGGGCGGGGCAATGGAAGTCTCTGCCTGGAGAATGGCAAGGCAGTTTAAGCAGATCTGTTTTTCTCCGCTTGTCTGGGTCCTCTGGCTTGGGGTCTCACGCTGTGTGCCTCAGCCAGGGTGGACCCGGAGGTCCAGAGCTCCAAAGTTCCAAAAGGCAGGCTGTAAATGACGAGAGTGGCGCTGGGACCCTACAGAGTATTCAGCCAGTAATGGAACCGGTGTCTCTGAGGGGCGGGTGCTCAGAGCCTCCCTGTGCGACC
>NW_007251508.1:2523-4317 GCF_000164805.1 Carlito syrichta
CTAGCTGGAACTACAGGCACGGACCACCACACCTGGCCAATTTTTTGTGTTTGAAGATGAGGTTTTGCTATGTTGCCCAGGTTCGTCTTGAACTCCTAGGCTCAAGCAATCCACCCACCTTGGCCTCCCAAAATGCTGGGATTACAGGCATAAGCCACTGGTGTCCGTCTTTTTCTTACTTCTTATACTTAAAAGTAGTTGCCTTATGCATGTAAGATGTTGACTCTTTTATCGATATTAATAATGGGGTTACACAACACCTAATAGATAACGTTAAGCCTGTGTTAAGAAAAAAAAGTGAGATTCAGTCAATTTTAAGAACATTTTCTTCATTCTGTTTTCTTACTTGATATTACTTGTATTGCTTAGGTTCCTTGATTGGTCTTTTAAAATCTACCGTAATCTAGCCAGGCTTGGTGGCTCAGCCTGTAATCCCGTGCCTTTGGGAGACTGAGGTAAGTGGATTGCTCTGAGCCCACGGATTTGAGACCCACCTGGGCAGTGAGACCTCATCTCTACAATAAATTAAAAAAATCAGCCGGGTGTGGTAGCACATGCCTGTAATTCTGGCTACTCGGAAGGCTGAGGCAGAAGGATCACCAGAGCCCAGCAGGTCGAGGCTGCGGTGGCCGGGAGCGGCCACTGCACTCCAGTCTGGGAGACAGAGTGAGACTCAACTCAAAATAAATAAATAAATAAAATAAAATAAAATCTACCATAATCTAAAATACACCTGGAACTATAGCAAGAGATGAGAGATTATTCTTGGCACATTCTGTTGTATTTTACTATGCACCAAATCTCACAGTAATTTCAGACTATTTGAGATGAACTTTTTTTTACCAATATATAACAGGGACAATGATATCCTGGAACTTTTGCATCCACACTTTAAAAAGACTTACAGCTTCTACTTTCACAAAAAGGGAACTTGCCTGTCATGTAAAGCAGTCTGGGCCATGCCCTCTCACTGGAGAATGAGAGACATGGAAAAAGAAAGAACACTTGAAGAAAGACTGAGCCTCACCAGTCAATTGCCAACACAAAGACCCCTGACATGTGAGTGAGGCCCCCTGGAAGTCTACCCCATTGATCTGCCCTACACAACACCACATGGAGAAGAGACAAACTGCCTGAACTGTACACAGAGGCCTGACTCAGACTTGTGAGCAAGCACAGTCATGTTCTACATCACTAAATTTGGAGTGGTTCATTATGCAATTGTATGAGTCTGCTCAAGCTGCCATAATAAAATACCATAGACGAGGTATTATAGACCAGGTATCTAAGGATCCTATTTCTCACAATTCTACAGGCTGGAAGTCCAAGATCAGGGTACTTCCCAGGTTGGTTCCAGTGAGGTTTCATTCTCTGGCTTGCAGATGGCCACCTTTCACTGTGTCCTCACATGGCCTTTCCTCTGTGTTTGTTGGAGAGCTCTCTGGTGTCTTTTTTCTTATAAGAACACCTATCTTTTTGGCTTATAATCCTGTCCTTATTTAATCCGAATTATCTCTTTAAAGAACAGTCATATTGGAGGCTAGGGCCTCAGCCTATATACTTTGGGGGACACAATTCACTATACAATAGCAACAATTGACAACCTATACACTCATCTGCAGAACAACTGTCAAGTAACCATAACTCCATCCCATACTGACCTTTCATATAATAAAGGTGCCCACTCTTTCGAGTGTTAATAATCCTAGAGAGAACTAACATGTGTGATGTCTCTAGTTCTTTTTTTTTTTTTTTTTTTTTTGAGTTGGAGTCTCACTCTGTCACCCAGACTGG
>NW_007251508.1:4473-5633 GCF_000164805.1 Carlito syrichta
CGAACCCGTGGGCTCAGGCAATCCACTCACCTCAGCCTCCCAAATCTCGGGATTACAGGCTGAGCCACCAAGCCCAGCTTCCAGTTCTTATTTTTTTAAATGAGTGCTAATACTTTTATTTCAAATGATAAAAGTCAGACGTGCTTTCTTCAACGTCAATCTGTGATAGTGGCTGAGTATCACTGATTTTTATAATCATTGGTTCACCTAAATGGAAGCAAAACAATAAAGAAGACTTATCTGAGCTGGCATCACAATGCCAGCCATTAAAGTCTTCTCATGTGCAAACCTTCTCCACAACAAGCCTCTTGCTCTGCCATGTTTGCCATCGGCTGAAGCAGCACTACATGATCGAAGGGATACTCAGCTGTCATGGTTGACAGACTTGCTTATTATTCTTTCTTAGCAAATGTCTTTGATGTTCTCTGATCTGAAATTTCATGCAACATCCCTTTGACTCCTTTTCCCCAAAAGTGGAAAATAAGATTAAAAAATGCTTTTCTCTGAAAGATAGTGAGGCTGAAGGCACTCATGCTCTAAGTATAACTGTACTAATTTTCTTTAGTATACTTGGAACTCCATGAAGAAGGCTGAATATACTATTTTGTAGAAGAGTTTCATTATGTTGTAATGATTTTTGTTTCATTCATTTTACGGTGTATAGCTCAGAGTGGAAAATTGTTTCATTCATTTTACGGTGTAGCTCAGAGTGGAAAATTTTAAAGTTCATTTTTTACTTTTTTACTTTAAAATTAAGAAAGAATTGTCTTTTAAGATGTTTAAAATATGACTTACTGTAACCTGTGAAAACAGAACATTTTAAGAATCAACAGTATATATAAATTGCTAGTTCCTCTGTTAAATTTTATTTATAAAATGTTTTATAGCTGGGCTCGGTGGCTCAGCCTAATCCTGCACCTTTGGGAGGCTGAGGTGAATGGATTGTCTGAACCAACGGATTCGAGACCTGCCTGGGAAGCGAGACCTCATCTCTACAACAAATTAAAAAATCAGCCAGGCATGGCAGTGTATGCCTGTAATTCCAGCTACTCGGAAGGCTGAGGTGGAAGGGCCGTCAGAGCCCAGTGGGTCGAGGCTGTGGTGACCGGGAGCGGCCACTGCACTCCAGTCTGAGCAACAGAGTGAAACTCCAACTCAAA
>NW_007251508.1:5653-9664 GCF_000164805.1 Carlito syrichta
TCCATACTCCAGGTGCACTTAGAAACTCAAAATGCAAGATGACATCATTCATGACAAGGGATGTTTCTCATTCAATTAAAAAGACAAAGTTTTGCATTCATTCGCCCAAAATGTGTTGCACATCTTCATCACTCATGTCCTGAGTTAGGTGCTGGTATGCAACAAGATGAGTTGGAGAAGGATGGGTTGTGTAGGGGAAGTGGGGCTCATGGTTGGTGGCTTACAGTGGTCAGAAGGGATTTAAGATGGAGGTGGCTAGATGGGAGAGATAAAGCAAAATGATGTCTATGGAAGCTGATCGGTCCACAGCCCTCATTTAATTGGTATAGGGAATGATTTAAAAATATGCTATGATTATGACCTACATTTGAATATTAGGTAATTTATTATACATGTGTTTTGTACAACTATGAAGAAAAAAATATCTGCTTAGGCATTCAAGTCTGAGTAGTGTAAAATAAGAAACTGTTTGAGGCATAAAATGCAAGCTTGTCCAGTCTCCTTAATTTTAAAACTTTAAATACTATAGCAATATATTTTTAAAAAGATGTTTCTGAGGACCTCCAGCAAGATGGTGATGGGGAAGCCTGGTTTATGAGACCCTCCACAAAGGAGAACACAGAGGGTCTCTGACTCTCTCCCCAGGGGCTGCGGATCCCATCGTCGGTAACCTGCTCTTCACACAGAGCTTGGCCGTCGCCACCACTGGGGCATTGGTGATCTGGACAACCACTGCAGCTGCAGACACAGCAGCCACCGGTGCTGCCTCAGCCTCCATAGTGGTCATAGTGCATCATGCCACCCGTGCCTGAGGTGATCCACAACTTCAGTCCTTGAAGCCCCTGCAGGCAAGATCTGCTGCGATTGCAGCCACCTCTGCTGCCACCATGACGTCCCGCCAGCCGTGGGTCTCCTCCCATGTGCCCTGAGGCAGGCTCCCATCTCTGGCATCTGTCCGGCTCCTGTCCAGCTCCATCCCCTCTGGGGCAAGTAGCTGAGATAAAGACCCTCTGGAGTGGTGAGATATCATCACCTGCTGGTGATTCAAGGGAATAACACCAAAACAAACAAACAAGCTTGAAAAACAGACACAGGCCAGATTTGAGTGGTGAACTGAGTGGTGATCTGAACTGCACTTCACAGCAGGCCAGGGGCAACTGACCCTAATTGTGAACAAATTTACCAGCCTGAGAAGACAGTTAGAAATCAGAGCTGAAAGGACATTGGAACGAAAAGTATCAGAGTGTGCTCGATTGGTTCGGTTAGTTTAATGACTTGATTCTATTCCTACTGTTCTGTTCCTTTTTTTCTCTCTTCCTTTTCTTCTATTTTCTACTCTCTGTAAACCATATCTTTGTATAGAGGAACAGCACACCAATAAGGTGGTTGGCTAGTTTGTATGTTAGCATCATTGTATGTTTTGGTTACTTTTGTATGGGAGTTGCTTAGTCTGTAGCTGTGGACTATTGTTTTTATCTGTTTCAGTTTAGATTTCTCTCTCCATTTGTTGGTACACTCATCTGTTTCCCCCCTTACGCCTCTCTCTCTCCACCTCCCTCTTCCACCCACACTGACTGCTCCATTCTCTTCCCTCTGCTAACCTCATTTTATTTCAGGGAGTAAACCAACAACCCCACTGCATGGACAGATTCCAAGGTAGTGGGAAGTGGGTTTCAGATTATCCATACAGCTGTCGGCAGATACCAGGACCTGCAGATAGATTTTGAATCATAGCCCCCACCTTAAGTAAATCCCAAAACTGCAAAAAGGACCACTCCCAACCTGCAGTGCAACTCCAGAATTGAACAAAGTAAGAGGGCATACATAAAGAATAGGAGATTGAACAAACAGAAGTAAAAGCAACCCCTCTACCCCTGAATAACAGAATTAAAGAAGATGGTGATGTGGAGGAAAGGAAAAAATAGGGAGGAAAAAAAACCGCACAAATAAAGAAAAACCAAAAGAAGAATATAGGTCTCACACAGACCCCTGGGAGTTCAGACACTGAGAAACAGAGTTCGGAGCACAAACAATGAAGAATCCCCAGAATGACTGGTCACATGCAACAAACCCAGACCACAAGACATTAATAGAGAGGATTCAAAAAATTGAGGAGAGACAAGAGGAAAATAGGAAGAAGCTGATGTCAGAAATAACAGCAGTAAAGAATACTGTGATGGAAATAAATAACAAATGAATAAGCATGGAAAGCAGAATTAGCCAAGCAGAAGAAAGAATCTCAGAGTTCGAAGACAAAAACGCAGAACTAACCCAAACTGTAAAAAACATAGAAAAGAAGTTCAGAAAGACAGAAGAGAACCTTCAAGAGATGAGTGATCACTTCAAGAGATTGAACCTAATAGTAATTGGCCATCCTGAGGCAGAGAAAGAAACAGAGGCCACCCTGAAAGAAACATTTCATGAAATCATTCAAGAAAACTTCCCTCATCTCATCAAGGATGAAAAAACTCAAACACAAGAGATTCAGAGAACCTCTGCAAGGCAACAAATGAGAAGACCAGCTACCAGACACATAACAATTCACCTGATCAAAGAAGGTATAAAAGAAAAAATCCTAAAGGCTGCAAGTGAAAAAGGTCAGACTGCAAGAGAAAAAGGGAACAATTAGAACAAAAGAAAAAGGGAACAATTAGCAAGATTTATCTACAGAAACCCTCCAGGTTAGGAGAACTTGGAGCCCTATCTTCAAAGTTCTAAAAGATAAACAATTTCAACAGAGAAAAACCTACCCAGTCAAGCTAAACTTCATCAGTGAGGGAGAATTGAAATCTTTCCCAGATATCCAATCCCTAAGAACCTACGCTGCCACCAGACCACCTCTGCTAGAAACACTTAAGAAAGTATTGAACACAGAAGAAAAGGAAAAAATAACAACAACGTTCTTCACAAGAGTACAGGCAAAAGATTAAAAACACACATGATCCAATTCTAAAACCAAAAGAAAGACAACACACAAACAGGAAGAACAACAACAACTCTATAATAAGATTATGACGGGGATCAACTCTCATGTTTCAATAATTAGTTTGAATGTGGACAGACTAAATGCACCACCGAAAAGACATAGAATGGCAAAGTGGGTAAAATATTAACAGGTGACAATCTATTGCCTTCAAGAGATTCACTTCACTAAAAAGGACACTCACAACCTCAAAGTAAAAGGATGGGAAACAAATTTTCAGGCAAATGTAACACAAAAGAAAGGAGGAGTCATGATCTTAATCTCAGACAAAATATCCTTTAAGCTATTAAAAATTTAAAAAGATATAGAAGTCATTACATAATGATAAAAGGTTCAATCTATCAACAAGAAATATCCATCCTAACCATATTTAAACCAACAAAGGAGCACCAACTTTCATAAAGCAGCTCCTGGGTAAACTAAAAAAAGATAACAACTCCAATACCATCATAGCAGGGGACTTTAATACCCTACTCATAACCCTAGACAGATCATCAAGAAAAAAAAATCAGCAATGAGAACTGAAACTTCAATGTGACTCTTGATCAAATGGACTTGATTGATACCTACAGAACACTCCATCCAAAGACCACAGAATATATTCTACTCATCACTGCATGGAAGGTACTCTAAGATCAACAACATAATTGGCCATAAATCAAGCATAAGCAAGTTTAAAAGGACCGAAATTTTACTATGGACCTTCTCAGAACACAGTGGAATAAAAATAAACATTAAAACCAACAAGGTCTCCCCAAAATCCACAAACACATGGACACTAAACAGCATGATGCTAAACAACTACAGTGTCAATGATGAAATCAAAGCAGAGATTAAAAGATACCTGGAAAGAAATGAAAATGAAGAAACATCTTACCAAAATCTCTGGGATGCCATGAAAGCTGTAGTAAAAGAGGAATTTATATTGCTACAAATGCACATGAAGAAAATGGAAGGATCACAAATTGATAGGCTAACAAGCCACCTAAGGAAGCTGGAAAAGCAAGACCACAAAAACCCTAATTTCA
>NW_007251509.1:0-4406 GCF_000164805.1 Carlito syrichta
TGAGAGCAATGAAGTGTTTACATAGTCAAATAATCAGTTCTCTCATTCAATTCTATTTAAGACAAATGCATAATATAGTTTGGCCTGTTCTGGTAACAATCCTCTAGAACTATCTTCTTTCCACCTTTTCAGTCACTTACTCTAGCCTGTACTCAGTGTCTAAAATACATCTTCAATGTTTGAGAAAGACTCTAAAGAGCTTGAATCGAACATTTTGTAACTTAGCATGAAGTTTAACCCTGATGTAACGTTTGAGTTCTTCTAGTAAAAATGTTGTCTTGTCTTAGAGATCCACCCTCTAATTTTTTTTTTTTAAGTTGGGGTCTCACTCTGTCACCCAGACTGGAGTGCAGTGGCCAGTCCTAGCCACTGTAGCCTCAACTTGCTGGGCTCTGGTGATCCTTCTGCCTCAGCCTTCTAAGTAACTGGAACTACAGACACACGCTACCATGCCCGGCTAATTTTTGATTTATTGTAGAGATGAGGTCTTGCCAAGTTGCGCAGATGGGTCTCAAACCTGCAGGCTTAGGCAATCCACTCAACTTGGCCTCTCAAAGACCTGGGATTACAGGCTGAGCCACTGAGCCTGGCCCACCCTCTAAATTTTAAACCCATCTGGGATGACCTTGTCTGGTGTATCATAATCAGTGCTTCTACTGGTGAGATTTTTTTTGTTTCCAACTGTCTGTGTAGTCTTTTTTTTCTTTTAATTAACGACTGGAACCCCTTAAACCCCTACATGGTATTTGGAAACTTTCCAGATACTGGTGGATTTGATGGTATCAACTGCTTGTTGGTTTGTTGCTCCTAATATCCCTTGCTCCTATAATTTCTAGTACACTTTACTACATACTTATGAAGGCATTGTTCTAACTTGTGTTGAACACATTCTCACCCAAAGACTTACTCATTGTCAGTTGCTATACTTTCTAGATACCCTATTATGCTTAGGTCTGCATTTACTCGTGTCAGCTATAACTGAGTTTGTTCTTACTGCAGGCTTCTGTCTTTTAGAAAATGGAAGTAAGACCCGTATAGCTTTTCTAGCTTCTGATAGATTTAGGTCAAATTTTGTATGTTGTCTTGCATGGACATACTACCATTTATGCTTTTTGATCACTCTATGCCTATTGGATTTTCCCCCCAAAACTCTGAGAGCATATTATAATTTAATGTAAACTTTAAATGTTTCTAATTGTAGTCAGGAAATTATGTTATGCTAACTTGTTTTATTTTCCAATTAGTCATTTACATATATTGGCACATGCTTAAGTATGTGAAAACTCTCAGAATTGTAAATGCATGTCAATTTAATATTGGTTGGAATTGACTGTCTCAAAACTGTTAATGAAGTCAATGTTTTTTTTAACCCATTTGCTCATTCATGTTTTTATGAAATTCCATTGGCCTTTCTGATCCTCAGTTTCCCCAACTTTAAAATGAGTGTGAAAATTTCTAAAAATGTATGTAAGTTACTTTCATAAATTAGAAACTGAAACACAAAAATTATGTAAAAATCTGGTATTCTAATAACTTATAGTTGATTTGAACTTTAGTACTCTATTCTGCCTGTATGTCATGCTGTCTTTTGCTGTTACATTTGTAGCAGTATTCAGAATTTTTCCAACAGAAAGAGCTCTTGATGCTGTGTGGAAATGTTGAAATTGAACTTCAGTCTGAGTTATATTTTGGTATTTGCTTTTGCATCAATACGTGCTGTTTACCTCTATCTGACATAATACCTGATATGTGAGATGAAATTCTGGCTGTGAACGGGCGTGTTTGTTTATAATATTTCTTGGAGGGCAGTTAGGCAGTATCTTTCAATATTTTAAGTTTATTCTTTTATTGAAGAAATTCTACTTTTGGGAATTTAGATATATATGTATGTAGTATAACAATATTCACATGGCAGCACTTTTTCATTATTAAAAATACTCGACTACTATAAAGGTTCATTAATAATATTGTACTGGCAAATAAATTGTGGTTTTTAAAAAATATGTTTCTTGTATTCAATTATATGCTTTACAGCCATTAAAAGACTAGAAAGGATGTACAGTTAAATTTTCCAGGAAGATAGTGATCAAGAAATATTGTAGTATATGTAAAGTATGATACTTTTGTATAAGAGTAGAGAATATGTGTGTGAAAGTAAGTATTTATATACAATATACAAAACATGAATATAAGTACTTGGAAACATCTGGAAGGACACACAAGGTTTATCTTTTCATTTTGTGAATTATGAAGAGTGACAGCCATACACTATCTCATCAACTTGTACTAGTGACCTCTGATTACCAAGGGTAATGTGTTGACCAAAGTCCTGTTCACAAATCAAGCATCACAGTTAATGACATGGTTACACAGTCACGATGATGGGTAGTGACCATGTGCATTAGCAAAGTGCCTGGGGGCTGCATGATTTCTTGCCTATTTCTTTCTGGGGTGTTGTACTGGTTCTTAGGGTACCAAACTGATGCTTTTGGTAATCTTGCTGTTTTGTGGTTGGCATCTTAAAACCTACTTGAGCTGTTTTCATCATGTTTACAGAGGCTGGGGCCAAAGATGCAAATTTTCTGGATGCTTCTCAGCCAAGATGAAGACAGAAACCCTGTTCCCAAAATGTCATCAGTCTTGTTCCCTGGGAAAGGTCCTCTCAGGTTGTTACTTCTGGGTCTGGGCTTCATATCCCATGGTCTGTGCCACTGAATGTTGCTGCCACACACTTGGCACTGCCACTCCTTGCTTGAGGCATTGACCTTCACTGAGCCACCTGCAGGAGCTGAAAGGGCCAATATCTGTCATGGACTGTGTTTGCTCCTCATTCTTTAAAAAAAAAAAATCTTGCCATTGCTCTCAAGTAAAATATGGGCAGAACTGGTAGTATTGGGTGCACTCCTTACTTAACAAAATGGACACCACCCCCAGTTCCTTAAGTTTTGCTGCACAGAAAATGTAATAATTTGCGTGAAGGAACCCATTACATCCTTCCTGAGATCTTACATGGAAAGTTGTATATTGTTTTCAGATATCACAAAGAGCATATGTTTGGGTAAACTGAGGCATTTTGTGCCAGTGCCATGGGAAAAATTGTAAAGGCAAAGTGAAAGAGTTTATTCACAATTAGAACAATTTCTGAATGTGCCTCATGCTGACAAGAACTGCATCTCATCAGTAATGAGGTAAGAAGCCTCTGACAGCTTAAAAAGGAGACAGTGTAAAAACATCTGTAGCACCTGCATTTCTTAGTATTGAGAGCGCTGATCTAGTATCCTTGGCATTGTTAGGGCACCAGTCCTGTGACTCCAGGTGGTGGGCTGGTGAGCAGTCAGGAAAGGGTGATTTTAATAGAATAGGTCCACTTGGTCTTATATAGCTGGAAAACAAATGCTGAGAACAGAAGAAGAAGTCATATAAGACATAGTGATAGTTGCAAAACAGTTATCAATAGCTTGCCTTAGAAAACTTGTTGTAGTCCTTTAAAAAGTGGACAAAAGACATGAATAGACACTTTTTTTTTTGAGTTGGAGTCTCACTCTGTCTCCCAGAATGGAGTGCAGTGTCACGCTGCCAGCCACCACAGCCTTGACCTGCTGGGCTCCGACGATCCTTCCGCCTCAGCCTCCTAAGGAGCTGGAACTACAGGCGTGTGCTACCATGCTCACCTAATTTTTTTTTTTTTTTGAGTTGGAGTCTCACTCCGCCACCCAGACTAGAGTGCAGTGGCTGCTCCTGGCCACTGCAGCCTCGACCTGCTGGGCTCCGGCAATCCTTCTGCCTCAGCCTTCCAAGTAACTGGAACTACAGGCGTGCACTACCACGCCCGGCTAATTTTTGATTTATTGTAGAGATGAGGTCTCGCCAAATTGCCCAGGTGAGTCTCGAACCCGTGGGGTCAGGCAATCCACTCACCTCAGCCTCCCAAAGGTGTGAGATTACAGGCTGAGCCACCAAACCCGGCTGCTAATTTTTTATTTATTGTAGAGATGAGGTCTTGCCAAGTTGACCAGGTGGGTCCCCAACCCACGGGCTCATTCAATCCACTCACCTCAGCCTCCCAAAGTGCTGGGATTACAGGCTGAGCCACAGAGTCCAGCTGAATAGACACTTCTGAAAAGAACATACATGTAGCTAACAGACTTATGAAAGAACGTTCAGCCTCACACATCATCAGAGAAATGGATGTGAAAACCACATTGAGATACCACCTAACCACAGTAAGAGTGGACATCATTAATAAAACAAACAACAGATGCTGGTGAGGATGGAGAGAAAAAGGAGCACTTCTACACTGCTGGTGTGAATGCAAATTTGTGCAACTTCTTTAGAAGACAGTGTGGCGAATTCTGAAAGAACTAGAAATGACCTTCCATATGACCCAGCAATTCCCCTTTTGGGAA
>NW_007251509.1:5009-6851 GCF_000164805.1 Carlito syrichta
GATTGAGAAGTGGGGAGTAGAATAAACACCTAGCAAAATATGGTGCAGTTTACGCAATGTTAAAATGATTGCTCTTTTTAATTTTATTGTAATTATAAAGATGTGGGGTACAATTCAGGGTTAGGTATACAAATGTTGATTATGCAAGTACCCTTGTTGATGAGGTGTCTCCCTCCATCTCCTAGCCATTTCCCTTAACGGCCAATCCCAACCTCCTCCCCGACAGTTTCCCACTACTGTAAATGGTTGTTCTTTAAGCTCAGAGGACATATGATTAAAATTAATAAGTAATTTTATAGGTGATGAAACAGGCTCAAAAAAGAATTAAAACTTAAAATTCAGCTTCCTTAGGTGATTTCTTAGGCTATTGTGATCTCTCCATATTCTTCTTGTGTGTTCATAGAGATATGAATTGTCCTCTTAGTACTGATTTCATGGCAACCCAGAGGTTGTGGTAAGATGTTTCTTTGTTTTCATTTGTTTTCAGGTATCTTTTAATCTCTATTTTGATTTCAGTGTAGAACCTGGAGTTGTTTAGCATCATACCGTCTAGTGTCTATGTCTTTGTGGGTTTGTGGGGAACTTTGTTGGTGTTGATATTTATTTTTATTCCACTCTAGTCTGAGAAGGTGCAGCAAAAAGAGAACTCTTCTGCATTGTTGGTGGAAGTGAAACTATTTCAGCCTCTGTGGAAAACAGGGTGGTCATTCCTAAATGATCTAAAAATTGACCTCCAATGCAACCCCACAATCCCCCTACTGGGAATATACCCAGAGGAACTCAGACCACTCTATGAAAAAGATACCTCCACATGCATGGTTATTGCAGCATTATTTACTATCACACAAAAGGGAACCAATCATGCTGCCCATCAAAAGAGGACTAGATTTAAAAAAACTGTGGTACATACACACAATGAAATATCACGTAGCCATAAATAAGGACAAAATTATGAACTTCACAGCAACTTGGATGTACTTAGAGGCTATAATACTAAAACAAAGAACTGAGTATCACATGTTCTCACTCAGATGCGGACCTTGAACAACTACTGTATACTACAAGAAAGGATTTAGAAGTAGTGGGAAACTGCCAGGCAAGGGTGGGGACTGGATTGACAGTAGTGGGAAACCGCCAATGGGGGTGGGGGGACACCTTATCAACAAGGGCGCCTAAATAATGAACATTTGTATACCTAACCCTGAATTGTACCCCCCACATATTTAAAATAAAAAAAATTTAAAAAACAAAACACACTCAGCTCTTTTTTTGGGGGGAAGGTAAATAATACCAGACATAATATAAACAAAATATACAACATACAGAGAGAACCTTGCATAATGTAAACTATGAACTTTGGTTAATGATCTGTCAAAGCTGGTTCATGAGTTGTAACAAATGGCCCCCATTGATTTGGAATGTCGATAGTAGTGGAGGCTGTTTGTGAGGGAAAGTAAGTGTGGGCACTGTCTGTCCTTTTGGTTTAGTTTTTCTGTGCCCTGTAACTGCTCTCCAAGGCAGTTAGAGCTAGAAGCAGAAAGCTTGAAGGCCAGATGCCTTCATTAATTGAGCAAATGTGTATTGAGCATTATGCTCATGGATCAATATCAGGCATGGGTCTATCACAATGAAAAAGAAAGCACAGTTTCTATTGCTTAGGCTTTCATAAATGAAGTCTTAGAGTCATCAGAAAGAACAAAAAACTTTAAAGGAGGAGCAAGATTTTAAAGTGGAGCCTAGTTGATGTCCAACATCGGAACACCAAAACAGCTTATCTGGAACATTAGGAGGGATAGGGGTGCTCTGAAAGCAGAAATGGACTGCAAGCTAAAGAGCAGTTGT
>NW_007251509.1:6871-8544 GCF_000164805.1 Carlito syrichta
TTACAGGCTGAGCCACCAAACCCGGCTGCTAATTTTTTATTTATTGTAGAGATGAGGTCTTGCCAAGTTGACCAGGTGGGTCCCCAACCCACGGGCTCACTCAATCCACTCACCACAGCCTCTCAAAGTGCTGGGATTACAGGCTGAGCCACAGAGTCCAGCTGAATAGACACTTCTGAAAAGAACATAAACGTAGCTAACAGACGTATGAAAGAACGCTCAGCCTCACACATCATCAGAGAAATGGATATGAAAACCACATTGAGATACCACCTAACCACAGTAAGAGTGGACATCATTAATAAAACAAACAACAGATGCTGGTGAGGATGCAGAGAAAAAGGAACACTTCTACACTGCTGGTGTGAATGCAAATTTGTGCAACTTCTTTAGAAGACAGTGTGGCGAATTCTGAAAGAACTAGAAATTGACCTTCCATATGACCCAGCAATTCCCCTTTTGGGAATATATCTGGAGGAACTCAAATCATTCTACCAAAAAGATACAGGCACATGCATGTTTGCTGCAGCTCTATTCACAATAGCAAAAATATGGAACCAATCATGTTGCCTATCAAAGCTGGACTGGATAACAAAAAATGTGATACATATACACAATGGAATATTATGCAGTCATAAAGAAGGACAAACATATGGACTTGCAATAACTTGAGTGGGATTTGGAGTCCATCACACTCTGATCTATCACAGAAACATGGAAACAAAAAATCTTTGCATTCAAAAATAAAATAAATTTAAAAACCTGGATCTTGAACAATTATAATACTATAAGAAAGGGATTGGCAGTAGCAAGATACTGTCAGGGGAGAGGGAGTGGGATTGGCAGTTGAGGGAAACTGCTAGGGGAGGGAGGGGCATACCTCATCAACAATGGTAGCTGCATAATCAACATTTGTATACCTAACCCTGAATTGTACTCCACATCTTTGCAATCAAAAAAATAAAATAAATTTAAAAACCTGGTTCTGTCCTTGTCTAATGATCGAGAAGTGGGGAGTAGAATAAACACCCTAGCAAAATATGGTGCAGTTTACGCAATGCTAAAATGATTGCTCTTTTTAATTTTATTGTAATTATAAAGATGTGGGGTACAATTCAGGGTTAGGTATACAAATGTTGATTATGCAAGTACCCTTGTTGATGAGGTGTCCCCCTCCATCTCCTAGCCATTTCCCTTAACGGCCAATCCCAACCTCCTCCCCGACAGTTTCCCACTACTGTAAATGGTTGTTCTTTAAGCTCAGAGGACATATGATTAAAATTAATAAGTAATTTTATAGGTGATGAAACAGGCTCAAAAAAGAAAGAATTAAAACTTAAAATTCAGCTTCCTTAGGTGATTTCTTAGGCTATTAACTTGTGATCTCTCCATATTCTTCTTGTGTGTTCATAGAGATATGAATTGTCCTCTTATTCAGCTTCCTTAGGTGATTTCTTAGGCTATTAACTTGTGATCTCTCCATATTCTTCTTGTGTGTTCATAGAGATATGAATTGTCCTCTTAGTACTGATTTCATGGCAACCCAGAGGTTATGGTAAGATGTTTCTTTGTTTTCATTTGTTTTCAGGTATCTTTTAATCTCTATTTTGATTTCAGTGTAGAACCTGGAGTTGTTTAGCATCATACCGTCTAGTGTCTATGTCTTTGTGGGT
>NW_007251509.1:8564-19854 GCF_000164805.1 Carlito syrichta
TACATATATCCAGTTAATATCTTTGAAGATGAAGGAAAGTGCTATTTAGTTGGAGCCATTACAGTTACTCTGAAATCATGTCAGTGGATCTGATGAGTGAATTAATGCAGTTTTTAAGGACCAAAGGAAGAGAATAAATAGGTTCTTTTGTAACATGGTTGAAGAACAGAATGAAATTCATTGAGTGCACCTTGTAGGAAATGATGTGTGGTCCTTCGCTTTAATCCTATCTTCCTTGGGCAGGGCCAAATGAGCCAGTTTCAACTGATATCTTTTCTGCTCTCCGTTCTTTGCCCTGATTTTAGGTATTGTTTCTGAGATAAGCCTTGATCTTGTATTCTTTCAATAATGGGTGTTACTTTCACCGCCAATGGGGGTGGGGGGGCACCTCATCAACAAGGGCACCTAAATAACGAACATTTGTATACCTAACCCTGAATTGTACCCCCCACATATTTAAAATAAAAAAATTTAAAAAACAAAACACACTCAGCTCTTTTTTGGGGGGGAAGGTAAATAATACCAGACATAATATAAACAAAATATACAACATACAGAGAGAACCTTGCATAATGTAAACTATGAACTTTGGTTAATGATCTGTCAAAGCTGGTTCATGAGTTGTAACAAATGGCCCCCATTGATTTGGAATGTCGATAGTAGTGGAGGCTGTTTGGGAGGGAAAGTAAGTGTGGGCACTGTCTGTCCTTTTGGTTTAGTTTTTCTGTGCCCTGTAACTGCTCTCCAAGGCAGTTAGAGCTAGAAGCAGAAAGCTTGAAGGCCAGATGCCTTCATTAATTGAGCAAATGTGTATTGAGCATTATGCTCATGGATCAATATCAGGCATGGGTCTATCACAATGAAAAAGAAAGCACAGTTTCTATTGCTTAGGCTTTCATAAATGAAGTCTTAGAGTCATCAGAAAGAACAAAAAACTTTAAAGGAGGAGCAATATTTTAAAGTGGAGCCTAGTTGATGTCCAACATCGGAACACCAAAACAGCTTATCTGGAACATTAGGAGGGATAGGGGTGCTCTGAAAGCAGAAATGGACTGTAAGCTAAAGAGCAGTTGTTCCTATTGTTTAAATTTTGCTGAGAAGTCTTTAGGGATATAAAATGACAAATCAATTTGAAAAGTAAACTATGAGGAAGAAAAAGATGTGGGATGAGCTTGTTCAAATAAATAAAAATGTAACAAAGGCCCTGGAATCATTTAAATTTGTGTATAGTGAACCCAAATTACTTTCCTTTTCAGTTGGAGTTGGAATTACCTGATCCAGCAAGTTCCCTTGAGAGGAAGGCTACTGTAAAACCAGTAGCCTGCAGGCCACTGTAAAACCAGAATCTGTAGTTTTGAGCTTCACCTATGGTCTGTTTGAAGACTGGTCTCTCCTGTCACTAAGAAAAATGACCAGTTTGAAGTGAATTCTTCTGCATGCTTGGAAATAAGGATCTGTAAACTGATTATTTTCCTAAAATTTATGGTTAAATGTGTACATTAAGAATCCATTTTATGTGAAACATTCTTTTGTTGCCTGTTAGCTAGATATGACTTATATAACTTATTTTCTAATAATTCAGAACCTTGTGTTTGAGGTACAAGTGCCATTTTCAAGATTGACAATTTTAACAAGAGTTAAATGGCATAGAAACTTTAGGGCTATTTAAGTGGAACATGTTGATCTTACCATTTTGTATTCAATATGTATGTTTCTTTAAAAGAGATTATGATAAGACATCACTTTTCATAGGGATGTGGAATTGCATGCCACTATATGTATACTCTTTTAAAATGGTCCTTCAGTCAGCCACTCCACACCTCTGCCTCCCAAAACACTGGAATTACAGGCATGAGCCACCGTGCCCAGCCTTAAATATTATTTTCTAAAACATGTCCGTATGAAGTCACAAGACATAGCCATACCCCATGAGAGATTTTTTAACAATTATTATGATCAACCCAGACTCAGCTTCTGCCAACTTCAACTCTGTCCAAGTGTTATTCTTTCAGCACTAACCCCAGACTAACTTCTGCTTCTGACTTAACCCCATTCTTGACCCTTTTCCTAAGCCCATAGAATCTCTCTGCTCTGGCCACTCTAGTCTTAGTCCAGACTAGGTTTTCTCCTTTTTCATTAATTATCACCTTTTCATTCCTGTTTTCAAATTTAACTTTCAATACCCTCTTTCTAATGTTGCCTTTGATCTCTGCCTTTACCAAAGAAAAATTCCACTTAACAGAATCTCAAAATGCCAGAGATCATTTAGTCAATCATATACTGGTCAATTCTATTGCAGTTTTACTTTGTTTTATTAAATTTTAATCTATATCAGAGCAAACAGAGGAAACTGGAGTTATGTATATGTAGACAGCCAGCTGATACCAAAAGTGGTAACAACAATGTCCACAGCTCTTACATTGCTAGCCACAATATTGAGCAATTTCCATATGTTTCTCTCAGTGACAAACTTCTAATTCCATATAGAGGGGTATTTGGCAGCATTCTCAAACTCAGGTTGAGCCTGACTTTTCATGGTCTCACGCTCTGGCCCCTCCTCTTCTGTGATGGGTGTTGACATCACTGGTTCATGAATATTGGGTCTCCTCCTTAGAGTTAGTTGGAAGTTGACATCTTGGTATTAGGTATTGGTTTGAGTCTTGGGTGGTGACTGGAGCTTGGTCTCAGCAGTGGAAACAGGCATATTGTGGAGAGAAGTGCAAGGTAAAAAACTGCACATCCCTTATAGAGATTTATTTGGCAGCATTCTCAACTCAGGGTGAGCATGGCTTTTCATGGCCTCATGCTCTGGCCTCTGCTCTTCTGTAATGGGTATTGACATTACTGGTTCATGAACATTGGGCTTCCTCAGGAGAGTTGGTTGGAGGTTGAAGTCTTAGAGTAGAATTGGTTTTGAGGTTTGGGTGGTGACTGAAACTTGGTCTCAGCAGTGGAAACAGGCTTATCATGGAGAGAAGCACAAGATATGTTACATAGGGTGCCAACCTAAAAGCAACACACGGAGGGATAGTAGGCTGGGAAGAATCTGTCAAGCTGGGTTGTGTTGCACTGGCGAATATTGGTTGAGCTGGTGGCAGGACCCATCACAGATATGTTGTAGGAGCTGATCAGGATGGATTGAGTGAGTAGAACCAGGACTGGTAGAAAGAGGTATAGCAGACTTACATGCGGCCAGAGACTGTGGCCATCAAGGAGCTGGTCCAGCTTGAGATTTATCCAGGGTTGTAAATGGCAAAGGTACCAATTTGATTCTCTCAGGTGGTGGTAGCTCATACTTGGATAGAGACGGAGACCATTTTTCAGCACTGCTGTTTGCTGTTTGGTTTCTGGGCTCTGACTTGCATTTTCTCGTGACTTTTTCCTTCAGTCGTGGTTTGAGAGCTTGGGATGGCTTGGGATCTTTGGTATTGTTTATGATTCCTGGAGTCCAGAAGGAGGAGACTCCCATTTTCCTATCACTTTTCTTCCCCTTGAATGGTAAACTTACCCAGACTCTGTTTATGCATGGCTAGGCAGCTCCGAGGCTTTTTTTTTTTAAGGTTTCTTGGCTAAATGCAGGTTGATTATTTTTCTGCTTCATCCTGGGAGAGGTTGGCTTTTCTGACTTGACTATATTCCCTGACTGTTTACTCTCTACATATATCTTGGAGTTGATTTCTCCAGTTGTCTCGGTCTTTTCCTGTCCATAGCTCCTAGTTTTGCTAATTCTGCTGGTTGCAGCTTTCTGTGGTCTCCTGTCAAAATGCTTGGCCACATCTGCAGGAGCCCTGTCACTGGCTGCAGCACTACAGATAACCACTTCTCCCTCTAACAGGCACTGTGTGTTCTAAGGCTTGAGGTTGCCCTTGGGAGCACCACTAGTAGGGTTGGAAGTTTTGCATTTTTTCTTCCAAACATGATCAGAGGGACACTTTATGACACCTGACTTTTTCTACACCTGATTCACCTGGATGACTCTGTTATCTTTGGATCTGTTTATCTTCTGTGGGACCTTTGCATTGATCAATTACTCTTAAGAAGTCGAAGAGCTAGGGAAGGTGAATATCTTCTACCAGTGTGGTGATGTCTGCAAAATTGCTGCTAGACTCCATGCCTCTTTCAAGTGTCCCTTGTTCCTGAGACTCAGACTGTTCTTTCCTAGATTAGTATTTTCATAGCCAGGTCAAGAGGATCAATGCTGACCAGAAGCTGGTGAATATCAGGAATTTGTAGAGGGAATGGTGGAGGATGTTGGCTTTCTATTGGGATCTGGTAGGCATTCAGAGGCTTTGAGAGCTTGGCATGTGCACATAAAACATTCTTATTAACTGATTGTTTCTGGCTTGAAACTAGAGGCAGTGCCAACAGATTAGTGGAACTCTGGAGCTATCCCTGAGATTTCCCTAAGGTCAGTTGGTGAACCAATATCAAGTATTTTGATATTTTTGCTACTGCAGAACTTGGGGAATTCTGGAGTTTTTCAGACCAAATGTGTGATTTGAGGGTTGTAATTCAAGGGAAGTCTCCATCTCCAGGGAATTTTTCATTGCTACAAAGGAATCAAGAGAGAAGTCAGTCCCTGGTAAGCCAGGTGCTCTCCCTACACACAGTATAGCAATCAGGCACCTTATAACCGTGAGCAAGCATTCATTAATTGTTTTAGGGACAATGAACAAGACACTCTATTAGCAAAAAGGCAGTGACCAAGTTCTAATACTTATCATTTGTTGTCATTGTTTCTTTTCTTTGTATTTCACACGGTTGTTGTATAGTCCAGCTTTTCCTCATGAAATCTATAATCAAGGACAAATGCTAAGCCTGCTTGCTTTGGATGGGTTCTCTGAACATGCCTTCTTCAGTTCTGGTGTATGTTAAGACATATTACAAAGTCACTACAACAAGGATAATTCCAAAGTGTTTTTCAAAGAGACTAAAGGAATAAATTAGGGAATTAAGCCAGTGACAGTGTGGTGGCTTAGGGGAACTGATCAGCTGTGGCAGCAAAAAACATATTCCTTCATGTGTTTGTGGTTCTCTTACATGTAGCATAGACGTCTGTTATAGTGTCCCACCTTCCCACTTATTAGGTATTCTTGTTTAGAGTGTGAAATCAGAGAGTACAAACCAAGGGTAGTGGTTGAATTCTGTGACTTGTATTCTACCTATCTGTGTACTCCTCTTTAGCTTTGACTATTCTTCTGAATGTTTAGTTTATTCCCCTCACTTCTTTTTGTTTGTACTCTCCTTGTAAACATGTTTCTGTGATGGGCTAAGCAGACACAGAGTAGAAGATTCTAGAGGTGGAGACTGGTGGTAGGATGTTTGAGTGCTGAACTTCTTTTAGCACCATCACTATTTGTGGCTGAGGAGCAGAAGTGCTATATCCTGGGTATGACACAGAGTCATAGGATTGTAAATAGGGGGCAACTTTTACAGACAGTATAGGCCCCACTGGGCCTTGATGATAGTTAATAGTTCTGGTCTCCTTTCTAATAGAAAAATGACAGGTTATGTCCCTGATTTGTAATTTTGATAGTATCCCTTAAACAATGCTGGCAGACATGGATGTGTAGAGAGAAGGTGGCATCGGCATATGAAGTTTTATCCTACTGGGCAGTCATAGACATGAAAGAACCAGCTGTACCATTGTCAATGATAGTCACAGTGAAGTCACTGAGTGAGGATAACTTATTTTCAGTGCTTCTTGTGATATCCCACTCAAAACTACCTGGATAAGAGGCAGCTGAAGTGCAGTCTGGCTCTGGGAAGCAACCCCAGCTAGCATAGTTGTGCTAGAATGTTGGTTAAGGTAGATACTACTGATGAGTGGCTGAAAAGAGGTGCCAGAGACTGGGCAAAAGGCGTGATAAGCTGATGGTGGGAGCAAAGACTCTGGAGAAGTTGCAGACATTTCCTGTGTGGGAAGCCACATTGCTTACCACAGAAAGAGAAAGCTGTATAAAATTTGCAGTTCCAAGTGAAGTTGGATTTTGGACATTTTCTGTAAGAAACAAGAGGGTTATGGAAAAACCAATAAGAGGGTGAAGTTCCTACTATATTTGAGAAACAGCATTAACTTAAGTTTCAATCAATAAGCCTGTAACACCAATACTCACTGAGATACCCCAAGGTAAACAGTTTTGATGGATGTAAGTGCTGGAGCAATTTGGTCTTCTTCTGAAAAACTGCTTTTGCAGGCACTGGGGCACAAATGTGCATAAGACCTGAGTGGTCATTTTTACACATTGTTCCTAGGCTATAAGCCACCTACTCCCTGCAGCCTGCACCAGTATTTACTTGTATTTCTTACTATTGAAGCAAATTAGAACTAGGAGTTCCATAGACCTTTCTGTTCTAACAATTTATTATTATTATTATTTAATTAGAGAAAACAGGCTCAAAATGGTCAGATTCACCTGTCTAAGTTGAATGTATTGTTACCAGCTTATAGAACCTTCCTTACCAGGACACTACTCTGAATAAAGACCAGACTCTGGGAAAAATATTGCCATTTTCAATATTATCATTGAAATATTGTCATTTTCTGGTTCATTAGACAGTTGTAGCAGCTATTACCATTGTAATTGTTAGTGTCTCATTTTTTCTTATGCAGGTTGCATGCCATTTCCTTGAGTTCACATTTAACCCTGGCTAGTTAGTGACTTTAAAAGGTCTTTATTTACTCAATTCTAATTCTAGATCCAAATGACTGCCTGAGAGTTTGTTTCTCAGAAATGCTTTTCAAAAGAAATAAAAAATTCAATCTCTGAGCTTAAGATTACTCATTTTATAAAGTGGTTGTTATAATAATGGTTATAACCCATACGTGAATAAAAATGATATATATGAGGGAAGATACAGTAGATTCTGGAAAGACAAAAGTATACAATTATGGAAAATGTATATAACATCACAGAACTAAAAAGAATATGTGGATATTAATGAAAATCAGGTTATGTAGCAAACATCAAAGTATAGGATATTACTTATGATTGTAGTTTTGTTATTTATATTTGCAACATTATGAAATTGAATATTACCTACTCTATTTTAGGGAATAGAGGAACCAAAAAACAGCTCACAATGGAAGGTGATTGGAATGAATTTGTAATCATAACATATAGACATGGCACTACATTAGTAGAAAGTATGCAGCAAGCAGCAATGTGAAATAAACGTGAATAAGTGGGTAGCCTTAACATATACAGACGATATTTTCATTAAAAACTGACACAATGCAGAGAGCAAAACAGTATATGCTCATTCATATTTCTCTATTACCCAGCAAAAGACAGATATAAATCCCAGTAAAAATTAGTATTTTACTTAATATAGCCCCATAAGCTGAAAGGAGTACTTGAAAGTTATCCTGTAGGTTTTTATATTCTCCATACCTAGATTATAATCATTTTTAACATTCTGAAAAATATTCCCAAACTTAAAAACAATCATCACTGCTATAACCCAGTTTAAATACAATTTGTAATGTGGGAAAACTCAAAGAACTGCAGAGCATTGTTTTAGATACATGTGGAATTTCTAGAGATGTGGCTTTTTGTTTGTATGTCCTTTTAAAATACTAGGTCTAAAAACAGTTAGTTGTATATTAGTGTGTACTTTTTTTTAGGGAAGAAAATAATTGTAAAGATGACAAACAACCTGTACTTGAAACCTACTTATCACACAAAGGCATTTGTTCTAAAGCAAGTTAGGAGACAACCACTTTTTTAAAAAACATAATTTATTTGTAATAGTGAAACATCTATATAGTTTAAAAATCAAAAGAAATAGAAAACTGCAAATGTAGTTTTCTCCAGCCCCCTACATAACACTTTTATCAGTGTCTTGTTTAGAGAAAGCATTATTTCTTAAATATATTTCTAAAATATGTATATTCCAAACTGTCAAGTGTTGCCTTGCTTTGGCAGGACATATACTAAAGTTGCGACAATATGAAGAAGATTAGCATGACCTCTGCCCAAGCATGAAAGGTAAATTTGTGAAGTGTTCCATATTTTAATAAAACAAAACTGTCATCTGTGTTCAGAGAGGCAATTGAAAAGGTCCATACAGCTGAATGTTACTTTCTTGAATGACTACATTTCCAATTGATACTCTATTTTATTCTTCTTTTCCTTCCTATTCCATTAATCTAAGTACTTGCTAAAATCAATGTCATTTTTCCTTTCTCTCACTAGGTTTCCACTCATTGCTTCATCTGCTTTAATTTAAAATATTCGGTTCTCTTCAACATTCTATCCCAAATGACCTCTTTTTTCTTTGAAAACATTTTTGTCTCTTTCCTTCTTATATTTTTATATCCTTCATTTTGTATTTCTCCCCATATCAGTTCCTGTTGGCCGGTGCTTAATGAAAATGTCCCATAAGTCCTTAACCCTAAGTATTGGCCCCCTTTTAATCCAGGACCCTATATTCTCTCTCCATTTTCTCATTTTGCCTAGTTTAAATATGAGTGCCAAAACATGTGAATATTACTTTTTGAACATCACTTACTTTAAAATACTAAAGTGAAAAATCTTAGTTGATAGATAATATAACTGAAGAAATATCTTGGGACAAATTGCTAGTTTTCCAAATCACTTAATATTTCTCTGTAACTGTTGGGGAAAAAAACACTTGTAAAAAGTCTTTAATTTCATTGTTTATTTATGCCCTTTAAAACTCATGTTAGAAAAGAAAGGCATTAGAGGTAATTATGGATCATTATCATCACGTAGCAGAAGCAAAAACAGATTTTGTCCCACAAAGTTATGTATATGATTTACTCAGAGTCACACAGTGAGTGAATGTCAAAGCAAAACTGAAATTAGATTTCTAGATTTCTAGTTCAAGACTTGCTCTCATAAGTCCAGGCTCTTGTTACTCTTATGCTGAATTTAGAAGGAAATAAATCTAATGAAAACTTTAACATTTTCTTTTCTTACCTGACATGGTTAGAAACAGAAAACATCAATTGTAGACATCAGGGATGCAGAGTTGTTACTAGAAGTTGTGTTTATGCCTTAAATCAAAGAGCACAGGCATCTGGTAGGAAAGTCACTGGTTGCACTGGTCACTGGTCCCTTGCAATGATTCAAATGTATTTACAGACAACTCCATGGTAACTCCAAGATTCTACCAGGTGGGGGGAGGTTTGGAGGGAAAATGATGTCATCAAGAAGGCAGTTGAAGCTATGAGATAGCCAGTAGGGAGGTCAGGTTCCCAACAAGATGCAGGATTGGTTGGAAAGAGTTGGTAGGAAGGTATAAAAGCACCCAAGCAGCTGAGGTCTGGGGAGTTAAAATCCTGCAAGACAGATGTGATTGTCCCATGTTCCTCCAGGCTCTTATGTTAGGGACATCTGTTTCTCATAGATATTCATTGATATAAATAATATTTATTTACATTTTTATGTTATATTTTATAGTACCCACATTTATGTATGTATGTTACATATCCCGTTAATATTCTTGACAAAGGAAAGGATTATCTAGGTTCAGCAAATAAAGTCACTCTGAAGTCATGTCTGTGAATCTGATGTGTGAATTTACTACAGCTTTAAGGAACAAAGGGATTAAAGAGCTCCTTTTTTGACTTGGTTGAAGAACAGGATAAAGTTCATTAGGTGCACCTTGTAGAAAATAGGTATGGTCCTAGGCTTTGTAGTTTCTTCTTGTATCTGATCTTTCTTGGGCAGGGCTGAGCTTAGCTAGATTGAACTCTCCTTTCTTTGTCCTGATTTTAGGCATAGTTTCTGAGATAGGCCTTGATCTTGTGTTCTTCAAATAATGGATCATATACAGACTGATATTTTCATTAAAAACTGACACAATGTAGAGAACAAGACAGTATTAAGGAGTTTTATAATCATGCTCATTCATATTTCTCTATTACCCAGCAAGTGACAGATATTAATCTCAGTAAAAATTAATATTTTACTTAATATAGCCCCATAAGCTGAAAGGAGCACTTGAAAGTTACCCTGTAGGTTTTTATATTCTCCATACCTAGATTATAATCATTTTTAACATTCTGGAAAATATTCCCAAACTTAAAAACAATCATCACTGCTATAACCCAGTTTAAATACAATTTGTAATGTGGGAAAACTCAAAGAACTGCAGAGCATTGTTTTAGATTCATGTGGAATTTCTAGATATGTGGCTTTTTGTTTGTATGTCCTTTTAAAATACTAGGTCTAAAAACAGTTAGTTGTATATTAGTGTGTACTTTTTTTAGGGAAGAAAATAATTGTAAAGACGACAAACAACCTGTACTTGAAACCTACTTATCACACAAAGGAATTTGTTCTAATGCAAGTTAGGAGACAACCACTTTTTAAAAAATATATAATTTATTCGTAATAGTGAAACATCAATATAGTTTAAAAATCAAAAGAAATAGAAAACTGCAAATGTAGTTTTCTCCAGCCCCCTACATAACACTTTTATCAGTGTCTTGTTTAGAGAAAGCATTATTTCTTAAATATATTTCTAAAATATGTATATTTCAAACTGTCAAGTGTTGCCTTGCTTTGGCAGGACATATACTAAAGTTGGGACAATATGAAGAAGATTAGCATGACCTCTGCCCAAGCATGAGAGGTAAATTTGTGGTGTTCCATATTTTAATAAAACAAAACTGTCATCTGTGTTCAGAGAGGCAATTGAAAAGGTCCATACAGCTGAATGTTACTTTCTTGAATGGCTACATTTCCAATTGATACTCTATTTTATTCGTCTTTTCCTTCCTATTCCATTAATCTAAGTACTTGCTAAAATCAATGTCATTTTTCCTTTCTCTCACTAGGTTTCCACTCATTACTGCATCTGCTTTAATTTAAAATATTTGGTTCTCTTCAACATTCTATCCCAAACGACCTCTTTTTTCTTTGAAAACATTTTTGTCTCTTTCCTTCTTATATTTTTATATCCTTCATTTTGTATTTCTCCCCCATATCACTTCCTGTTGGCCGGTGCTTAATGAAAATGTCCCATATGTCCTTAACCCCAAGTATTGACCACCTTTTAATCCAAGACCCTATATTCTCTCTCCATTTTATCATTTTGCCTAGTTTAAATATGAGTGCCAAAACATGTGAATATTACTTTTTGAACATCACTTACTTTAAAATACTAAAGTGAAAAATCTTAGTTGATGGATAATATAACTGAAGAAATATCTTGGGACAAATTACTAGTTTTCCAATCACTTAATATTCTCTGTATCTGTTGGGAAAAAAACACTTGTAAAAGTCTTTAATTTCATTGTTTATTTATGCCCTTTAAA
>NW_007251509.1:19874-20451 GCF_000164805.1 Carlito syrichta
TCTCTTCAACATTCTATCCCAACCGACTTCTTTTGTCTTTGAAAACATTTTTGTCTCTTTCCTTCTTATATTTTTATATCTTTCATTTTGTATTTCTCCCATATCACTTCCTGTTGGCCAGTGCTTAATGAAAATGTCCCATATGTCCTTAACCCCAAGTATTGACCACCTTTTAATCCAAGACCCTACATTCTCTCTCCGTTTTCTCATTTTGCCTAGTTTAAATATGAGTGCCTTTTGTACATTTATTTTGTATCCTGAGATTTTGCCAAAGGCTTTTATCAATGTAAGGAGGCCTTTGACAGATTCTCTTGGGTTTTCAAGGTACACCATCATATCATCTGCATAGAGAGATAACTTGACTTCCTCTTTTCCTATTTGAATACCTCTGATTGCCTCCTCTTCTCTGATTGCTTTAGCCAGGACTTCCAATACTATGTTGAACAGGAGGGGAGAGAGTGGGCATCCTTGTCTAGTTCCAGTTTTCAGGGGAATTGGTTCCAATTTTTGTCCATTTAGGAGTATGCTGGCTGTGGGTTTCTCGTAGATGGCTTTTACTATTTTGAGGTATGTTCCG
>NW_007251509.1:20471-21250 GCF_000164805.1 Carlito syrichta
ATGAACGTCATTGTACACCTAACCCTTAACTGTACCCCACAAAACCATAATAAAAAATACTGATTAATGAAAAAAAATATGAGTGCCAAAACATGTGAATATTACTTTTTGAACATCACTTACTTTAAAATACTAAAGTGAAAAATCTTTGTTGATGGATAATATAACTGAAGAAATATCTTGGGACAAATTGTTAGTTTTCCAAATCACTTAATATTTCTCTGTATCTGTTGGAAAAAGAACACTTGTTAAAAGTCTTTAATTTCATTGTTTATTTATGCCCTTTAAAAATCATGTTAGAGAAGAAAGGCATTAGAGGTAATTATGGATCATTATCATCATGTAACAGAAGCAAAAACAGATTTTGTCCCACAAAGTTATGTTAATGATTTACTCAGAGTCACCCAGCTAGTGAATGTCAAAGCAAAACTGAAATTAGGTTTCTAGATTTCTAGTTCAAGACTTGCTCTCATAAGTCCAGGCTCTTGTTACTCTTCTGCTGAATTTAGAAGGAAAGAAATCTAATGAAAAACTTCAACATTTTCTTTTCTTACCTGACATGGTTAGAAAAGAGAAAACATCAATTGTAGACATCAGGGATGCAGAGTTGTTACTAGAAGTTGTGTTTGTGCCTTAAATCAAAGAGCACAGGCATCTGGTAGAAAGTCACTGGTTGCACTGGTCACTGGTCCCTTGCAGTGATTCAGTTGTATTTACAGACAACTCCATGGTAACTCCAAGATTCTACCAGGTGGGGGAAGGTTTGGAGGGAAAATGAT
>NW_007251509.1:21270-37232 GCF_000164805.1 Carlito syrichta
GTGCCTTTGGGAGGCTGAGGTGAGTGGATTGCCTGAGCCCGCGGGTTCGAGACCCGCCTGGGCAGGCAAGACTTCATCTCTATAATAAAATCAAAAAATTAGCCGGGCGTGGTAGCGCATGCCTGTAATTCCGGCTACTTGGAAGGCTGAAGCAGAAGGATTGCCGGAGCCCAACAGGTGAGGCTGCGGTGGCCGGGAGCAGCCACTGCACTCCAGTCTGGGCGACCGAGTGAGACTCTGACTCAAAAAAAAAAAAAAAAAATTAAAAAAAAAAATTAGAGGTAATTGTGGATCATTATCATCATGTAACAGAAGCAGAAACAGATTGTCCCACAGAGTTATGTAAATGATTTACCCAAAATCACACAGCTAGTGAATGCCAAAGCATAACTGAAATTAGGTCTATTTCTAGTTCAAGATTTTCCCTCATTAGTCCAGGCTCTTGTGACTCTTCTACTGAATTTAGAAGGAAAGAAATCTAATGAAAAACTTTAACATTTTCTTTTCTTACTTGACATGGTTAGAAAAGAGAAAACATCAATTGTAGACATAAGAGATGCAGTTACTAGAAGTTGTGTTTGTGCCTTAAAGAGCACAGACATCGGGTAGGAAAGTCACTGGTCGCACTGGTCACTGGTCCCTTGCAGTGATTCAAATGTATTTACAGACAACTCCATGGTAACTCCAAGATTCTACGAGGTAGGGGAAGGTTTGCAGGGAAAATGATGTCATCAAGAAGGCAGTTGAAGCTATGAGATAGCCAATAAGGAGGTCAGGTTCCCAACCAGATGACAGGATTTGTTTAGAAGGTTAAAAGCACCCAAGCAGCTGAGGTCTGGGGAGTTAAAATCCTGCAAGACCGATGCGATTGTCCCATGTTCCTCCAGGCTCTTATGTTAGGGAAATCATTTCACTGTTTCTCATAGATATTCATTGATATAACTAATAGTTATTTACATTTTTATGTTATATTTTATATTACCCACATTTATGCATATATGTTATATATTCCATTAATATTCTTGAAGAAGGAGGAAAGGATTATCTAGGTTCAGCAAATAAAGTCACTCTGAAGTCATGTCTGTGAATCTGATGTGTGAATTTACTACAGCTTTAAGGAACAAAGGGATTAAAGAGCTCCTTTTTTGACTTGGTTGAAGAACAGGATAAAGTTCATTGGGTGCACCTAGTAGAAAATAGGTATGGTCCTAGGCTTTGTAGTTTCTTCTTGTATCTGATCTTTCTTGGGCAGGGCTGAGCTTAGCTAGATTGAACTCTCCTTTCTTTGCCCTGATTTTAGGCATTGTTTCTGAGATAGGCCTTGATCTTGTGTTCTTCAAATAATGGATGTTTCTTTCTGTCAACTTCCAGAGCAAGCTCTTTTTTTTTTTTTTTGAGTTGGAGTCTGACTCTGTTTCCCAGACTGGAGTGCAGTGGCTGCTGCTGGCCACCGCAGCCTCAACCTGCTGGGCTCCGGCGATCCTTCTGCCTCAGCATTCCAAGTAACTGGAACTACAGGCATGTACTACCATGCCCAGTTAATTTTTGATTTATTGTAGAGATGAGATCTCACCAAGCCGCCCAGACAGGTCTCGAGCCCATGGGCTCAGGCAATCCACTCACCTCGGCCTCCCAAAGCACGGGTTTACAGGCTGAGCCACTGAGCCTGGCCTGCATCTTCTTTTCAATGTGTTTTAAACATTTTTTTGTGTGTTGGAAAAATGCAATCTGCCCATTAGAAGCAAACACTAGGTGGAAGCAAACACTAGGTGGAAGACGTAGCTGGCTGCAAACCTTTTCTCTTCTGGCCTTTGGCTGCAATTCTTTTGCTCATCATTTTCTATCTCTGGCTCCCTGTGCCATGCAGACACACTGCCATCCTGCTGTTTTATACTTGAGAGGCATTCAGGATACTTTCTCTCCCATAAGAGAATGCATGTGGCAGTTACTGGGGCCTCCACCTCCTTGCAAACAACCACTATAAAATCTTGGACATCTAGGATGCCATGCTTGGGTGAAGCACCAGGCGAAAATGTAGAGGACAATAATTAGAGAAAGAAGAAAACAGTGGAGAGTAGAAAACATACAAGGTGAGAGTACAGAAAATAAGAGATTTGTGTGGGTTTTTTGTTTGTTTCTGTGAGAAAGCTGACACACTCATTTTGTAAGAACAAGACAAACTATTATATTTGTAAGATAGACAGTGCAGAAACTGCTGTTAATTCTGTACATGGAAAGAATAATCTTTTGTGTGTGTGTTTTTGTGTATTTATTCTTTTTAAAAACAACTTATTTTAAAGATGTGGGGTACAATTCAGGGTTAGGTAAACAAATGGTCATTGTACAGGTAAAGTTTGGGCCTCACTTTGGCCCCTACTTCACCTGGTTTGAGATCAGGTACCCTTACTGATGAAGTGTGCCCCCCCCACCCCAGGCAGTTTCCCACTACTGCCAATCCCTTTCTTATGGTATTATGATTATTGTTCAGAGTCCACTTATGAGTGAAAACATGCAGTACTCAGTTTTTTGTTTCTATGTTAGCTCACTGAGTATTATAGACTCTAAGTCCATCCAAGTTGCTGCGAGTTTCACATTTTGTCCTTCTTTATGGCTGTGTAATATTCTATTATGTATATGTGCCACATTTTTTTCATCCAGTTCACTTTTGATGGGCAGCACGGTTGGTTCCATGCTTTTCCTATTGTGAATAATACTGCAATAAACATGTGTGTCCAGGTATCTTTTTCATAGTGTTTTGTGTTCCTCTGGGTATATTCCTGGAATGGGGATTGCTAGGTCATATGGAAGGTCAGTTTTTAGGTGTCTGAGAAATTGCTGCACTGTTTCCCACAGAGGTTGTACCAGTTTACAATGTCACCAACAGTGTAGAAGTGTTCCCCTTTCTCTGCATCCTCTCCATCATCTGTTGTTTTATGAGTTATTGATGATGGCCATCCTGACTGGAGTTAGGTGATATATGAGTGTGGTTTTAATTTGTATTTATTTGATAATTATTGAAGTGAAGCTATTTTTTCATGTTTCTGTTGGCTGCTTATATGTCTTCTTTTGAGAAGTGTCTATTTCATATCTTTTCCCATTTTTAATAGTACTTTTTTTTTTCTTTTTGGCACATTTGAATTCCTTGTAGATCCTAGATGTTAGGCCTTTGTCAGATATACATTTGGAAAATATTTTATCCCATTCTGTGGGCTGTCTCCCTACTGTCTTGATGGTTTCTTTTGGTTTGCAGAATCTTTTCAGTTTGATGAGTTCCCACTTGTCATCTTATCTCTTGTGGCATGGGCATTTGGGGTTATGATCAGGAATTGGTTGCCAGTTCTAATTTCCATAATTTCCTGCATCTGCCCATAAAATACCTTTCATTACTTTGAGAATTCCCCTGAATATAGACTAAACTTATAATTGTCAGCTTAAAGTCCACTTATACTCATTTGGCTATAATTTGTGGAAATCAGAAAAAGATAAGTGAGCATTTTTCAACTAACAATTGTCTAAGGTAAGGATTAGAAAAAAGGAATAAAACCAATACTGAGTCTCTATTGCCAAAAATAAATTTAGTCAATATGACTTTGGAGCATGGACTTGCAAATGTCACAATTCTTGAGTGTGTGGTTGACGCAAGAGCAGCCAAATATCTATTATTATCTAGAGTCAAACTAATGTCCTGTGTCCCTTGAACATCAAGTGCTTCCATAGTCTATATGTAATTTTTTTTTCTTATCTGAAAGATTGTACACAAAAAGTCACTTGTTCAGCACTGACACTGTGGTTCCATAGGAAAGAAGAAAACGAGAATCTATGATACTTACATTTTCAAAATGTTATGTGTGTTTGTAAGAAGGAAGTAAATTTCCCCTTAGTATCCTGTTTGGTGTCAGTTTTCTGTTTGGAGCTTTACTTCATTTCTCATAATGAGACATGAGACTGAACAGCAGAACTTTCGTAGGGCTATGTTATGGGTAAAGATCTCTTATTCTTGAACCTATGCCTATAACAGGACTGTAAAACTTCTTTTGTTTCTTCATCTGAAAATGAGGACTAAAATACCTATTTTTCAAGCTTGTTAGGAGAATTCAATGTGAAGAACAAAATAAAATTTAAAAAGAAAAAAAAAAGAACAAGAATGAATCCTAGTTTGCTGACTAGGCCCATTCTTACTTTACTTGCCCCAACATGCCAGTCTCACCATGCAGACATTTAAAATCATGTCTCATCTGGAATTTTAAGTTGTTTGCAAAGAATATATGTATGTGTACACACACACACACACACACACACACACACACGCATATGTGCGTGTTCATACATAGACATTATGTAAATACGTATATATACACGTGTATATTTGTATGTACATATGTATGAAAGTTAAATTCCTGCATGTCAAGGATCTTCCATTCAACTGGAAACAAATGTAGTTGTGCAGACTTCTGATCAATAACTCATCTTCTATTTGAGAAGATGATGTTCCCTTCTCGTTCAGGAAAAGGGATGTAATTAGTCTAACAACCTGTTATCACTGAGATTTTCCCACAAATGCCAGTGAACTCACACTCCTGCATAATAAGTGATTTCACAAACTCTAACCCAGCTACAATACACACAATCAAGTACTCAGCCTATTTGCTGAGTTGTATGCTGACCGGAAGAGTTATGAGTTGCCCACACATGAGCTACAGTCAAACTGCAGCATATCATGTTCTGAATAATAACAATTCACTGTGAGCATGGGAAGACAAACTGAGCTACTCACTTCAGATGAGCACCATGATTTCTGGTACTAGCTGCTATTACACAGTATTATATGTTAACTGAAAAGCTATACTTAGAAAATGAGTAGCATGGAACAATGGGGTAAACATGAGATTGTCTAACAGGACCCACCACCTGTAGTCATCTTCTGATGCTAAAAATTCAAAAGCCATACACTTATTTTTCTCCCAGAAACCCACTGTTTCTCCCTTCCACCTCCGTCAAGGACACTATTATCCACTCAATATCCTACTTATACTTGAGTATTCCTTCTCCTTCAACTTCCTTAACCCATCAGTCATAAAATCCCAAAATTCCACCTTGAGAATATCCCTTTCATTAACTTCCTTTGCTCCATCCCCTTCGTCTCTTCCCTAGGCCAGCACATCTAGTCTGCTTTCTTCTTGAAGGAGTAGTCTAGTATTTTCTGAGCACCGCAGCCAGATATTTAAGCCAGGTCATCAATTGATCAGTTTAATCAGAAAAAAAAGGTCATTATATATATATATATTTGGCATGAATGAGTCTGTCTTCCTACAGGCAAATCTATGTAGATGGTTGCTTGCAACATGCAGAAACAGAACAAGAGGAGTTGGGGATCTTACATAGTACTGTACAGATAGATGGCCTAAGGCATTGTTACCAAAGAGCAAGCTTTACCAGGCCAGAAGCCAACACTCCCAATCTCCCAGTGCTTTAATATTCTCAGCCAGCTTGTTTATCAAAATGTCCTCTACAATGGGCCACTTGTATAATGCCCCTGTGCTAATTATCTGTTGCCCTAGCCTAGGATCACCTGTGTAGGGTGAGTAGACAAATCTCATTCCTGTTCCTACACAAGTTGGTGTCTTAAAAAAAAATCTTAACCCTGAGCTGTCCTCTTTTTTTCTACTCAACCTTACATGATTTGTCTGAAGTATTCTCTGATTTCCATCTCCCAAGGCAGAAGTGTTTATTCCCATAAGATACTGTACCAACATTAACCTATACTATAGTTATCCTTTAAGTGACCAATAATGGGTTGAATTTTGGGGCTCTATATAAAAGATCTGTATCTTAAATCTCCTACCCAGAACTAGTTCTCAGAAAGCTATATTCACAAAGCCTGGGCTAGAATACTATATTAGCAATTTTCACACAGTTCCTGTTTGATCTGTGTCTCTTTCTCCTCATCTTCATCTATAAAATGAAGATACTTCAAAGAGTGGAGTGGATTAAATGAGGCAATACTTGTAAAGCTTATAGAACAGCATTCAACACATAAGTACTCAGTAACTCAATTATTATTATTATTTTTATATAGCTGTTATATGACATGCACCTAATAAATGTCTTCTGAATTAAGTTTTATGATTAACTGTATGGGCCAGTGCCAATGGCTAGACAGACTATCAAACTAGAATATGACACTAGAATATACATCTATTAGATTTGAAGATCCAAATATAAAATATGTGTTCATTCTTACAAAGTAGTTAAGCAGTAGGCTATGTACATGACAGACTCCTTGTTGCTTCTTTTTTTAAATTAAATTTTTGTGTCAGGATTTGGCTGACTTCTTATTTTTCCCTTGTTTGCAGTTTTTAAGTTATTTAATATTTAATATTACAAAACCACTTGAGACTGCTACTATACTAAATCTGTACATTGTACAGCAGCTCTGAAAATGTTAAGAGTAAAAATTCAGTAGGGCTAGAAAGTAAAAGTACAGCAACGAGTTTCCCTGGTGATGTGGTATCATAAATAAGACGTAATACATGGATAAATCGACCAATGAAGATGTACGGATGAACAAAATGATATATATTTATTCACGGGTTTTTAGACCCCTTTGTATTCTAATATTTTATAGTCACAAAACTAAATGTCTAAACTTCAAGGTCATCAGGTAAGACCTTTAAACCGAGAGTCTCTAAACAAGGACTTGCAAATGTAAATCCCTATAGGGGCCAGGCAAACAATGAGCTGGCTAGGCTTAGCTTCCAGAGTAGTGGGATGAATGGGAGGTGATTGGCCTTCAGTTTCCCTGTTGGCAATATCAGCATGCCACTGAAATAAGGGCGAGTCAAATGTTAAGAAAGAATGCAAACTCAAGTGTTGACAAATTTTTCCATTTTTCAGAGAAAGCTGACAATCCAATATTTTATATGAAATCAGATTTTTTTAATGCTGACAATAAATTCTATTAAAAATAAAACATCATATGGGACAAATTTTGCAGGCTGGATTCAACTTGGGGCCACCAGTTCACAGCCTATGATTTAAGTTCTTTTTAATAATATAACTACAGAATTTGGCAAAGATAGGTGAGATGTTTTATTCCTAACTCTTACTTTTGAAATGACATGGATATAGTTAATGTAGCCAGAATAAAACTGCTTTCTTGAGGCATGGAATTTTCATAGGTAAAAATTTACTTTTGTAAATAAATCTAATGAACCCTTTCTTGCTCAGTTCTCAGAAAATGTCCACCCAACAAAAATAGATGAATCAAATAAAAGAATTTTTATTTGTAACTGTGCTAACAACCAGATGGGCCATTCACTGAGGAAGATATATATTTATATATATTTACTAAGTGCCATGACATATTGCTAGGTTCTGGGACTATAAATATGAATAAGTAATAGTCCCTCCCTCAAAAGACCAACAATCTACAAAGCTGCTTCCAGACGGATGAGCTTCAGCTCCAAATCTAAGGAAGCCATATCTATTCTAAGAAGTCAGTCAGTCACATCTTCCATCTGTACTCCTGGCCAGTGACAATATCCCAGAGTGACCTCTATTCTCAAGGTCATCCTATGCCTTGAAAATTCCGTCTTTCCATGTCAGATCCAGAAACTTTGTTAAAAGAGAGATGGTGTTACACCCTGTCCCTCGTCTGGGTGAGCTGGGATGAGAGAGTGGTTGGGTAGAGAGGCAGAGGAGGACAAGGCAGAATATAGACATAAGAGAAAGTTCCAAAGAACTAAGTAGTTTTCCCAATGTCCAAATCCTCTGATGACTTTAGAGTAACAAAGATCAAGGAGAAATGGAAAAAGCTTCAGTTGCCCCCAACACAAGAGGAAAGGGACTGTCATTTAAAGTAGAGGGTCCTCCCCTTACAAGGAATATACCCATAGTTTTTCACTCTATGAAAAAGATACTTGCGCAAGCATGTTTACTGCAGCATTATTCACAATCGCAAAGACATGGAACCAACCACGCTGCCCATCAAAAGAGGATTGAATTTTTTTTAATGTACATATACACAATGGAATATTACACAGTCATAAAGAAGAAAAAAATTGTGAACTTTGCAACAACTTGGATGGACTTAGAGTGTATAGTACTGAGTGATTTATCACAGAAACAAAGAACTGAGTATTACATGTTCTCACTCATAAATGGACCTTGAACAATTATTGTAATACTGTAAGAAAAAGACTGGCAGTAGTGGAAAACTCCCAGGGAATGGGGGGTGAGATTGGCAGTAGTGGGAAACTGCCAGGGGAAATGGGGGCACACCTCATCAACAAGGGTATCTGCATAATGAACATTTGTATACCTAATCCTGAATTGTACCCCACAACATTAAAATAAAAAAAATTTTAAAGAAAAACAAAAATAGAGGGTCCGGGTCCCATGTGAATTGAGTAGTGGAGGAAGAGCTCATGGACATGTGAACTGAGGATGGCAGGGCACTTTCTGGCACCATTCTGAGCTTAAAAAGGATACGGGGCTAAAGGATTCTTGACATAAAATACAGAGGGTGCCAAAAAAAGTATACACATTTTAAGAAAGAAAAATTATGTTATAATTGTAATACTCAATATATACCAATAACAAAAGATGAATACAAGTCATGTTTGACTTCTGCAGTTACAAGAGGTGCTCAGAGTGGTTATGATCAGTGCCCAGACACTTCTGATTATGGCAAACTAAAAGTAATACATAGATCACACCTCTTAAAATGTGTATACATTTTTTGTCACCCCTGGTATTTATCAAGAATAAACTATTATATTTCCCTTTTCTTTTCAAATAAAAAGGATAATAAAGGCATATAAATGTTCATACTTCAAGACTGGGGTGCAGTGGCATGCTCCCGGCCACTGCAGCCTTGACCTGCTGGGCTCTGGTGATCCTTCCGCCTCAGCCTTCCAAGTAGCTGGAACTACAGGTGAGCACTACAATGCCTGGCTAATTTTTTGATTTATTGTAGAGATGAGGTCTCGCCAATTTGCCCAGGTGGGTCTCGAACCCACGGGCTCAGGCAATCCACTCACCTTAGCCTCCCAAAGCATGGGATTACAGGTTGAGTCACTGAGCCCAGCTATAATGCCATGTTTTAAGAAAAACCATAGGTGGCTTCATGGATAGTGATCTTCAGAAGCTGTTACATGTTTAGTTTAGATTAGTTTCATTCTTTGTTATTGTTGTTCGTTTGCAACTGGTTAATACCCCATGTACTAAGGCGCCTTCTAGACTCTGTAAAACAGAGATGAAGAAATGTCAATTGCTACTCTAGAAAGCCCGTGGAAAGTAAGACACAAACAATTTTTCCAAAACGGAGTTTCAAGTGAAGAGAAATTCAGTTTGCAGAATGACAAATTTAAAATGGCCCAGGTTTTAAATTTTTTACACATTTCTTTGCAGCCATATTAATCTTTTTAAAATCCCATCAACAGAGTTTTTGTATCTATCTTTTCCAGAATTGTCTATCAGTCTCTCAGAAACCCCAAGCACAATGCTTACTTGCTTTTGATTTTTCATACCAGAAAAAGCGAATTGTTCATGTAAAACATTCTCTGTATAATAACAGTTAAATGGAAGACTTGGAGCCCAAATACTTCTTTGTAAATATCCAAGTTATTTAGGTTAATAAATATTGGGCTCCTAATTGTCTTATTTTTCTGTGCCTGATTTTAAATGCTTGGTGATAAAATGTATCAGATTAATCTGAGACATTGTTGCAGAGTACACAATCATTTCTTAGGTAGAGAAAATCCTAGGGATTCAACGGAAATACACTTTGACAAATATAAATTGGTTTAATATATAAGGGGAATGTGATTTCATATTTCCTTCAAATATATGGGGGAAACTGTTCTGTAAGGATTGCATATCTGTAACATTAAATCAAAATAAACTAGCAGAAAATACAGAGTGTCCCAAGCAAATGAACACACGTTTTTAGAAAGGAAAAAGGTGTATTAAATTATGATACTGTTTTTTTTCCAAAAATATAAAGATTTATTCTGAATTCTGTCATCTAAATACCACATATGTACACTGATCCTGAAAGTTTAGTTATCTAAGGATGATAAACATCTGGGATCTCAACAAATTTCAATTTATGCAGAATAAAACAGCCAGCATTTATGTGAGAAACATACTGGTTGTCAAAGTTGAAAACAAATCTACCATGTAATCTAACATATTAATAGGAAAATAAGTTATAATGGAGTAGTATATCCTTCTTAAAAAATCAATCATGCAAAATGAACATTTCGATACCCCACCCTGAATTGTTACCATCTTTAAAGTAAAAAAATTCAAAAGTAGAATGAAACAAATAAAGTCAGTTGCAAGTTTGACGGCTTTCATTTATTTATTTATTTTAATTTTTAAAAAATATGGGGTAGAATTCAGAGTTAGATATACAACCATTGATTATGCAGAGTCCTGGTTGATGAGGTAGATCCCTCCCTCCCTTAACAATATCCCTCCACTGGCAATCTCATCCCTCCCTCTAAACAGTTTTACACTGCTGCCAATCCCTTTCTTATAGCACTATAATTGATCAAGTTCAGCTCATGAGGGAGAACATATGGAGCTCTGTTCTTTGTTTCCGTGATAAATCACTGAGAATGACCTACCTGATATCCATCAAACATTCTGCAAAATCCTTATATCTGTCCTTTTTTATGACTGCATAATATGCAATTGTGTTTATATACCATATATATTTTATCAATTCCAGCTTTGATGGGCAACATGCTCGGTACTGTCTTGTTTGCAATTGTGATTAGAGGTGCAGCAAACATACTTGTGCAGGTATCTGTTTGGAAACATGATTTGAGTTTCTCAAGCAGTACTCTCTATAGGGTAAGTACAGAGTCACATGATAGGTTAATTTCTTATCCCTGTTGAAACCACCACAATGTTTTCCAAAGATGTTGCTCTAGTTTTCAGTCCACCTGCAGTGTGGAAGCATTTTTCCCCCGAATCTTTACAAGCATTTGTTATTGGTTGTTTTATTAGTGATGGCCATTCTCATTGGGGTTATGTGGTATTTCAAGGTGGTTTTCATTTGCATGTCTTTGATGATGAGTGAGGCTGAGCACATTTCATGTGTCTGCCGGCTGCCTGTATCTCTTCTTATGAGAAGTGTCCAATCGTGTATTTTGCTGACTTTTTAAAGGGACTGTTTGTCTTATTTTTCTGAATGTTGGAGTATCTTGTAGATCATAGAAGTTATGACTTTGTCAGATACATAGTTGGAGAATAGTTTGCTCCATTCTGTGGGCTGTCTCCCTACTCTTTTGATGGTTTATTTGGTTTTGCAGAAGTTTATGAGTTTGATGAGATCCCACTTGTCTAACATTCTTCTTAAGCTATGGGCATTTAGGGATCTGAAGAGGACTTAGTTCCTGGTTCCAGGTTCCATAAATGTGTCTCCTGTGTTTTCTCAGATAATTCTAATTTGGTGTTTTAGATTTAGCTCTTTGACCCATTTATGTTAAGGTGTATGGTGATAGTTAGGGGTCCTGTTTCAATCTAGTTCATGTGGTCAGACTTTTCCCAGCACCATTTACTGGATAGGTTCTTCATTCCCCAGTGGGTCTTGGAGGTTGTTTCAAAGATGAGTTGGTTAAGAATTGGAAGATTTCATTCTCTGTCCTGATCCATTAGCCTATGAACCTATTCTTCTAGCAGTACCAAGCTGTATTGATTATTGTAAATATATAGTAAATTTCAAATCTGGAAAAGTGATAGCTCCTGCCTTGTATCTTTGGAAAAGTTTACTTTTGGCTACTCATAATTGTTTTTGGTTTGATATGAATGCATTATTTTAATTTCCAATTCTGAGAAGAATGATGTTAAGTTAATGGTTATTTGAGTATATCTGTAGATTGCGTAAAAGGCTAATTTTCAATTGAAAGATGTAAGCAAAGTCAGAGAAACAAGCGTATCAGATTGTCATTGATGACATCAGCCTCAGAATTTTGACATCATAATGGGAGGGACCTTGACTACTGAGCAATCCTTAGGTGTCAAGGACTTGTGTACAGTGCTCTGCCAAATGCACTAGACATGGTAGATTTTCATTCCAGAGAACTGAAGGAAACAAGGTGTTCACAACAATGCACAAACTTCTTTAGGGGTAAGTGGCCATTAAAGGATCCACTGGACAATGTAGTCTTTTTTTTTTTTTTAAACCAGGAGTTGTTGAGAGAACAGAAAATCTTCCACAATGGGAGGGCCCTGAGGAATTTTCCCACGAGGCAGTTTTTATTCCAATGGTCACAGAGACTTGTTGGAGCTTGGGGATAGCACAACCTAATAATATTTCATCACTTTCTTTTGTTTAGATACTTCTGGATGTTTTTAATATTATTTGACAGCCTTAGAGCTGTGTTTCTCTTGGGATTAGAACATTGCTTTGGGTAAGCTCAAAGTCCATTTTCTAGATTTTTTAATTATCTAAATTTGTATATTAATATGGAGGCGAAATATTTCTTTGTAAATCTACAAGTTGTTTTGGTTAATGAATATTGGGCTACGAATTGTCTTATTTTGGTGTACCCGATTTTAAATGCTTGGTGATAAAATGTATCAGATTAATCTGAGATATAGTTGCAGAGTACACAATCATGTCTTAGGTAGAGAAAATCCTACGGGATTCAACAGAAATACACTTTGAAAAATATAAATTGCTTTAAAATATAAGGGGAATGTGATTCCATATTTCCTTCAAATATATGGGGGTAACTTTTTCTGTAAGGATTGCATATCTGTAACATTAAATCAAAATTAACTAGCAGAAAATACAGAGTGTACCAAGCAAATGTACACACGTTTTTAGAAAGGAAGAAGATGTATTAAATTATGACACTGGTTTTTTTTTTCTAGAATTATGAAGATTTATGCTGAATTCTGTCGTCTAAATAGCACATAGGGACAAAGATCCTGAAAGCTTAGTTATCTAAAGATGATATACATCTGGAATCTCAAAAAGTTTCAATTTTTTGCGGAATAAAACAGCCAGCATTTATGTGAGAAATATACTGGTTGTAAAAGTTGAAAACAAATATACCATGTATGCTAACGTATTAATAGGAAAGTAAGTTATACTTAGAGTATTATATTCTTTTAAGGAATCAATCCCTGGAAAATGAACATTTCGTTACCCAACCCTGAATTGTTACCATCTTTAAAGTAAAAAAATTCAAAAGTAGAATGAAACCAATAAAGTCAGTTGCATGTTTGACAGCTTTCAGTTATTTATTTATTTTAATTTTTAAAAAAATATGAGGTACAATTCAGAGTTAGATATAGAAACTTTGATTATGCACGGTCCTGGATGATGAGCTATGGCCCTCTTTCCCTCCATTAACAATATCCCTCCACTGGCCATCTCACCCCACCCTCTAATCAGTTTTCCACTGCTGCTAATCCCTTTCTTATAGCACTATAATCGATCAAGTTCAGTTCATGAGGGAGAACATATAGAACTCTTTTCTTTGTTTCCGTGATAAATCACTGAGATTGTCCTACTGCATATCCACAAATGTTCTGCAAAATCCTTATATCTGTCCTTTTTCGTGGCTGCATAATATGCCATTGTGTTTATATACCATATTAATTTATCCATTCCAGCTGTGATGGGCTTCATGGTTGGTACTGTCTTGTTTACATTTGTGATTAGATCTGCAAAAAACATACCTGTGCAGGAATCTCTTTGGAAGCATGATTTGAGTCCCTCCAGCAATATTCTCTATCGGGTAAGTACAGAGTCACATGATAGGTCACTTTCTTGTCCCTGGTGAAACCGCCACACTGTTTTCCAAAGATGTTGCTCTAGTTTTCAGTCCACCTGCAGTGTGGAAACATTTTTTTTTTCCAACTCTTTAGCAGCATCTGTTATTCTTTGTTTTATTGATGATGACCACTCTCACTGGGGTTATGTAGTA
The DNA here is from genome assembly GCF_000164805.1 of Carlito syrichta. Taxonomy (NCBI): domain Eukaryota; kingdom Metazoa; phylum Chordata; class Mammalia; order Primates; family Tarsiidae; genus Carlito; species Carlito syrichta. The sequence goes on from NW_007251509.1 coordinate 35,223, forward strand.
TTTCAAGGTGGTTTTCATTTGCATGTCTTTGATGATGAGTGAGGCTGAGCCCATTTTCATGTGTCTGCTGGTTGCCTGTATCTCCTCTTATGAGAAGTGTCCGAACGTGTATTTTGCCCACTTTTTAAAGGGACTGTTTGTCTTTTTTTTCTGAGTGTTGGAGTTTCTTTTAGATCATAGATGTTATGCCTTTGTCAGATACATATTTGGAGAATAGTTTGTCCCATTCTGTGGGCTGTCTTTCTACTGTATTGATGGTTTCTTTTGTTTTGCAGAAGTTTATGTGTTTGATGAGATCCCACTTGTCTAACATTCTTCTTTGGCTATGGGCATTTAGGGATCTGAAGAGAAATTAGTTCCCGGTTCGAGTTTCCATAAAGGTGTCTCCTGTGTTTTCTCAGATAATTATAATTTGGTGTTTTACTTTTAGATCTTTGACCCATTTAGTGTTGAGGTGTATGGTGATAGTTAGGGGTCCTGTGTCAATCTAGATCATATGGTGAGGGTTTTCCCAGCACCATTTATTGAATATGTTCTTCATTCCCCAGTGGGTCTTGGAGGTTTTTTCAAAGTTGTGTTGTTTGAGAATTAGAGGATTTCATTCTGTGTCCTGATCCATTAGCCGATGGACCAATTCTTGTAGCAGTACCAGGCTGTTTTCATTATTGTAAATATATAGTAAATGTGACACCTGGAAAAGCGATAGCTCCTGCCGTGTACCTTTGGAAAAGTTTTCTTTTGGCTATTCATGATTGTTTCTGGTTTCATATGAATCCTTTATTGTATTTTCCAGGTCTGAGAAGAATGATGTTGACTTATTGGTTATTGGAGTGAATCTGTAGACTGCCTAAAAGGCTAATTTTAAATTGAAAGCTGTAAGCAAAGTCAGGGAAACAAGCATGTGAGATTGTCATTGACGACATCAGCCTTAGAATTTTGACATCATAATGGGAGGAACTTTGAGTACTGAGCAATCCTTAGGTTTAACAGATTTGTGTACACTGCTCTGCCAAATGTGCTGGATATGGTGAATTTTCAATCCTGAGAAGTGAAGGAAACAAGGTGTTCACACCAACCCACAAACTTCTCCAGTGGTAAGTGGCCATTCAAGAATCCACTGGACAATGTACTCTTTATTTTTTTTATACCCAGGATTTATGAAGAGGACAGTAAAACTCAAGCAGTGGAAGTGCCCTGAGGGGGTTGCACACGAGGTAGTCTTTTATTCCAATAGTCACAGAGACTTGTTGGAGTTTGTGTATAGCACAACCTAATAATATTTTGTTGGGAGCCAGCCTTGGAGGTCCACATGATTGACAGGATCCCAGTGGGCCGAAGACCCCGGGCCGCAGGGCGAGCCCGGGAAGCTGAGGTCCTTCTGTCTTCCACCTTTGCTGTTTGATATGGCTGAAGAAATTCTGTGCAGTTTTGGAAGAAGAAAATGGCATGTTTATGCGAAGTACTCACACCTAACCTGAGAATGTCATGGTTCATTTTCCCATTTTCTCACTATGCTGCTTGGCCTTTTCTAACATATGCAAGGGTTAAACTCTGAAGCACATCAAGAATGCTTTCTTTCACTTGGTTATAAGTTACTAGATATTGCTTGAGTAAAAAATGATATAAGTATATTCACTCATTTGATTTAGAATTATGCAGCTTAGTGGTCAGACATAAGGTTTTTTAGAAGCACAAGTTTATGGTAAGTTCTTTATGAGCTCATTATAAGTTCTAACACTTATCTAGGAGTTGTGTAGGTGATTTATAACACTGTCTTCACAGACTTAGGATATAGATTAATCCTAAAGTTTTTTACTTAATTCTATAGTTAAATTTTAAGTAAACATTTATAGAGTGGGTTTTCACTGAATTCATAATATACTAATTAGATACTTTTATGATAATTAACTAAATACAGAAAGCAACCTTGGGGGCCTGGGAAATGTCATAAAAGCTTCTTTTGCGTTTTCCTTAGAAATAAACACTGCAGGATAAGAGAAAAGTAATGAA
>NW_007251510.1:0-6569 GCF_000164805.1 Carlito syrichta
CCATGGATAAGAAGTATCAGTATTGTTTCAGCTCTCTATTGTTTAGCTGATATCTGCCACATTACCTTTGCCCCTGAGGTTACATCAGGCAGAACCTCTTCACCAAGATCTGCTCATAGCTATTCTTATTGAGATGTCAGTTCTAATGTTATCGCCTCAGTGAGGCTTACTAGGGTTAACTCCAGGTCATCTCTCCTACTTAGCACCAGAATTGACTTGCACTGCAATATAACAGTGGGGTAAGGTGTCCAAATGTTCAGAGGTGGATATTTTAGAATATGTCCTTTGTGTAAGAGAAAATTCCACCCCCAACGTGATCCGCAGGAGGGGTGGTGAAACCTACCATGGTGACAGGGACAGAAGCATCACTGACATGTAAGTGGTGTCTATTCTTCATAGGCCAATCTTCCACAGACCTTTGACAACTTGCTTAACCTTTTAGTTTTATCTTTTAATTCCACCTTATATACTCCCCCCAGCTTTCTGTATCTATTTAGTTTTAGCTCTTACTTATATTCTGTTAATTTTAAGACTACTTTAAAACCTCATACTTAGACACAACTACTTTTTCTTTTACAAAAACCACATTTCCATGCTTTCTTATAACTTTTCACCAAAACATATCTTATGTTCCTTATATATTTTGCATGTAAGATTGTTCTTCTTCCATCTAGTATCTTTTTATTTGTTTGTTTTGTTTTGAGATGGAGTCTCACTCTGTCACCCAGACTGGAGAGCAGTGGCACAATCATGGCCTCTGCAGCCTTGACAGTCTGGGCTTAGGAGATTTCTCCATCTTTGCCTTCCAAGTCGTTGGAATTACAGGTGTGCACCAACTTGCCTGACTAAATTTTTGATTTGCTGTAGAGACAAGGTCTTGCCATGTTGCCCATGCTGGTCACAAACCTGTGGACTCAGGCAATCCTCTTACCTCCACCGTCCAAAGTTCTGGGATTTCTAGCGTGAGCCAAAGCATCCAGTTACATCTAGTAGTTTTCATTATATATGTGAATTACAATGTGAACTCTTAGCAACTCTTATTGTAGTAAAAAACCTGGGAGAACAGCAATATTAATTATGTATAAGATGTATGGCCCAGGGGAAAGGTCAATGTCTGAGTCTAAGCACCATTATTATTATTATTTTTTTTTGAGTTGGAGTCTCACTCTGTCGCCCAGACTGGAGGGCAGTGGCCGCTCCCGGCCACCGCAGCCTCGACCTGCTGGGCTCCAGCGATCCTTCCGCCTCAGCCTTCCGAGTAGCCGGAATTACAGGCATGCGCCACCACGCCCGGCTGATTTTTTTTATTTATTGTAGAGATGAGGTCTCGCTGCCCAGGCGGGTCTCGAACCCGCGGGCTCAGGCAATTCACTCACCTCAGCCTCCCAAAGGCGTGGGATTACAGGCTGAGCCACCGAGCCCGGCTCCCAGCACCATTATTTTAAAAGATTAAATTTATAACTTAAGCAAGTACAAAAAGTGTTGTGGAAATAAAGTTTTATCTTTTAAAACATATAACAGAAATAGCATCAGACCAATGGAATAATAAACTCAGAAACAATTTCTAAATTAAATTCTGAAGACACTTCTATTTTACCTATATTAAAAATATTCACTAAAGATTGCTAAAGTCACATGAACTAACACTTTTGAGTAAAAGTTTATATTTGACTTATAAAATAATTTTTTAAAAGTAGCCAGGCATAGTGGTATATGCCTATATTTCCAGATACTTGGAGATATATGTATATTTATAAACATATATGTCTGCATATGTTTGTGTGTGTGTTTACTTATTTGTAAGAGTATACATATATATAGTTATTACACATACCAAGGTCAAATTTTCAGTGCAGAGCAAAATAATTTCTGGTATCCCTAAAAGCCAGAAAGAACTAATCAACACAGTACAGAGTTTTAGACCATGGAGAAATCTGTCCACTTAAACCCTTGAGGTTCACTAAAGAAAAACAGAAGTTCCTTCCCAAAAGTAGTTGGTGGTGCTTTTCTATTTTCCTTAAGGATTCCAGGCTGTTCTAAAATTCTCTTTTGTGGACATAGTAGGTAGCCTAAGGAAGGTGGAAGTAAACAGAAAGAAGTTAGTCTTTTGACTAAAACCCAAAAGTAGAATTCAAAGAGAAAAATCATAAAGGCTTTGTAAAAATATATAGTTTGAATATTAGCTTTCAATTAAGCTATTAACCACAGAGCTCTAAAATTTTTTTTCATATCTCATATCAGAAAAGAGAGAATTCTTAAGACTGGGCATGCCATTATTACATCTTTCTTTCAATTTAACATTTCCATCAATTTTCTAGAATGAGAGATCTCTAAAATGCACTTTTCCATGGTGCACTTATGTCAAATAGTGACTCAGTTAAAAAAAAAAAACCGAGGTGGTGGAGGGCATAGAGGAGGCAATCTCCATGACCCCAAAATTTCGCTCTCAAAACAGACTTAAGTTGACAAAAGACAACAAAAGCTCCATAGAACTGGGACCCTTTAAGACAAATTCTCCTTAAATGCTTAACGTGACTGGGCATGGCATCACGCGTCTATAATCCCAGTACTTTTGGAGGTCGAGGTGAGAGGATTGCCTGAGCCCACGGGTTCGAGACCAGCCTAGACAACTTGGTGAGAACTTGTCTCTACAGTAAATCAGAAAATTAGCTGGGCATGTTGGTATGTGTATGTAGTTCCAGTTACTTGGAAGGCTGAGGCGGAAGGATCACCTGCACCCACCTCAATTGATATCATGGAACAATAGTTAAATTCCATTATCCGAAGACATTTCTGCTCCTGGAGAGGCTAGAAAGGGCTTATAATATTTCTCCTCTTTTCTTATTCTTTTTTTTCAATATATATTATTTATTTTAAAGTTGTGGGGTACAGTTAAGTGTTAGGTATACAAATATTCATTGTGCAGGTACCCTCTGCTACATTTTAAAAACATGACACCATTCTACTTCTTAAGGTCACTGGGGCAACTTCCCATATCACACTGTTAAAATTGAGCCCCTGTGAATATCTAGTGTATATCTCTTATGTACACATTTATGGATTTCTTTTAAGTATAGACCCAGGAAGGAATTACTGGATTCAAGGGCACTGATCATCCAGAAAGATTTGCAACGCACTTGAATAAATGCACATTCTCACCAGTTGTGTATCTGGTCTAGTGTGTCCTACATTATCCTCAGGTCTTGATAATGTTTGTATATGTATTTTAGATCAAATTACATTTATTATAAAAATGACTGTTGTCTCTGTGTCTGTGCCTTATAGCAAGTTTTGAAGCCAGAGATGTAATATTAAGGTGTTGGCAGGGCTATGTGCATTCTCGAGCCTTCCAGGTAGAGTCTTGTCTTGTTTTTCTGCCTTAGAGTGGCTGCTGCATTTCTTGCTGCGCCCCTTCCTCACATCAATCCTCCCTCTTGCTTCTGTGTCTTATCCTCACCTTTTCTTCTGTGGTCAAATCTCCTTCTGCATCTCTCTTATAAGAACACTTGGGATTCCATTGAGGGCCGTCCAGATACTCCAAAATAATCTTCTCATCTCAAGACCCATCTGCAAAGTCCCCTACAGCTTCCAGGAATCACAACATGGATGCCTTTGGACGTCATTATTCAGGCTGCCACATTACCTCTCTCTGTTTACCAAGACGTGGGTTTCTCCCCTATAGAAGTCCCCTGTTGCAAACGGCCTGTCTTGATGCCATCTCAAGGCTCTACTTTCTCAAAGGGTCTCACAGATTGCCCCCACTCCTCTCTATTCAGTCTCTTCCTTGGTGGGAGGGGCTGCACTGGCATGTGTTGGTACTACCTGCGGGAGATAGGGCATCATAGCAGGTGTGTGTTCAATAGAAATTCAATCAAATCCCAAATGTATTGTTAAAATTTCTAATAGCCTTGTTGAAAATGGAAAAAGGAACATGGGAAATTATTATATGAATAATAGATTTTATAGAATCCAATGTATCCAGGACATTTTCAATTACATGTACTAAAAAATGTAATGAGTTATTTTATATTCTTTTATTTACAACAAGGTTTTGAAATCCAGTGTGTACATCACCTTGCACCATCTTTGAATTCAGAACAGTCACATTTCAAATGCTCCAGGGAAACAAAGGTGAGTGTCTAATGTAGTGGACAGTAGAGCTCTAGAAGTCTGGGAGAAAGAGACTTTGGAGACTGATGTGGGGATCCTGAGATGCAGACTAGGGGAGGGGTCCTCACGGAGAAATTGGCAGACGATAAGAGAAGGAGCTGGCCCTGAAGATCTGAGTCTGTCTGGTTTGCAGTGCCAGGTCCTTTGGCTTGGGGGAGGGCAGGAGGTACACAGAAACAGACCTGGGTTTGAGCTCCACCCCTACTGGCTGATCTTGAGGAGTCCTCATGTTTTGGGGACTGCACCAGATGGTTGAATTCACCAGAAGATTTGATACCCCCTGCCAAAGCTGGGTGATGAACAAGCCTGGGAGGAATAAGCTTCTGTGATGACTATCTTTATTTCCTTCCTTATTTTCTATCCTCAGTATACCCGATATTTCAACAACACTTAGCATATGAAAAGTGCTCAGTGAATATTTGTGATATGAATGAAAAGCATAGCCCTAGGACAGAGAGCACCAGAACCTAGACCCCAGCCTCAGAGTCACTTACCTTCTGGCTGTCATTTTTTGAGCCTGGTTTCCACGCCAGCATTGTGCCAACCTATTTCAATGGTTATCTTTGAATCTTCCCTCAACTATGAATGAGAGGAATTATATTCATTCCTATTTCCTCATGAAGAAATGGAAGCTCAAGGAAATGGTCACTTGGTGAAGAAACAGAGAACATAGAGGCTTGGCCATCAAGTCTCTGACCTATGACACCCAGGAACACAGTTACCCAGTCTTCTGAGGTTTTCCTCATGGGGACTCAGGCAACCAGTACCCTGACCTTAGAGCCAAGGGTACCAACACAGAAACCTTGTCAGGACCATAATTAATTCAAAGCATCTGATGTAGTCTTGGCAGAGGAGTCTGTTTGTGCTCAGATTGAAGTGGTGGCTGCTTTCAGAAACCAGGGAACCAGAGTGCCTGGCATGGAGGGTCAGCAGAGGTCTCCCCCACTCAGACATATAGCCTGTACTGATGCAGACAGGCCACCTCATCAAGTCTCTGGGTTTGCCCCCATAGGGCCAAAAAGAGATACCTTGCTTTAACACATGCCCCTGTGTGCACAAATCAGATGGACCTCAACTCACCTCCCACATGCACAATCAAGCTGCAACAGAAACACACATGGCAACTTCCCTCAATTCCATCCTAGTCTGAGTTTTCTCCTCCAGTCTCCAGGCCAAAATGTTGAGCAAGGTCTTTTATGCAGCCCTCTGAACTTCTTCCTAGCAGGCCCTCTTTTCCTCTCTACATCCCTGCCTGGGTCTAGTTCCATTCAGGACTTCCCAGGGACATGCTGAACAGCACATTTTCATCAAGATAGTATCCACATGCCAAAATAGTTGCACTTTCAAAGAATATAATTCATTTGGATGCTGAGGTGAGAGGATTGCTGAGCTCAGGGATTTGACACCAGCCTGGGCAATTCAGTGAGAACTCGAGTTCTATTGTAGAGACAAGAAATAAAAAAATCAGCCGAGCATGGTTGCATGCACCTATAGATCCACCTACTTAGAGGACTGAAGTGGAAGGATCGCTGGAGCCCAGCAGATAGAGGCTGCATTCGTATTAGCATGCCACTGCCCTCCAGCCTGGGTGACAGTGAGGCTCTGACTCAAAAAAAAAAACTAAAATAAATAAGTCCATCCAAGAAATAAATAACAAATGAACAAGTATGGGAAGAAAAATTGACCAAGCAGAAGAAAGAATTTCAGAGCTGATAGACCAACATATGGAGTTAACCAAACCTATTAAAAATATAGGAAAAAAATCTTAGAAAGAAGAAACTCTCTAAGAAACTAGTGATTCTATCAAGAAGCCAAACCTATGTCTGATTAGTATATGTGAAGTCGAAGGAGAAATGGAAAACACCTAGGAACAAACATTCCATTAGGTCATTCAAGAAACTTTTCCTCAACTGGCCAGAGAGATGACTATACAAGAACAAGAAATTCAGAGAACTCCTGCAAGACATCTTATGAGAAGACCAACTCCTAGACACATAGTAATTCACCTACACAAAATAGATATAAAATAAAAAATCTTAAAGGCAGTAAGGGAAAAAGGTCAGACTACCTACCAGGGAAGACCAGTCAGAATCACTTCAGACATCTGCAGAAACACTTCAAGCTGGAAGAGATTAGACCCCAATCTTTAATATTATCAAAGATAAACAATTTCAACCAAGAATTTCCTACCAAGTCAAGCTAAACTTCATCATTAATGGAGAATTAAAATCCTTCCTAGACATCCAATTCCTAAGAGAATATGCTGCTTCCAGATCAGTTCTGCAGGAGACACTTAAAAAGGTGCTGTGCATGGGAAGTAAAAAGAAACAAAAGAAAGACCATACACTTCACAAGATCACAAACACAGAAGCAGCAGAGCACACAGCACATCAGCAAAA
>NW_007251511.1:0-9926 GCF_000164805.1 Carlito syrichta
CCGTGACTCACATTATTTTGAGAAGGGACAATGTTTTTCACTTGCCAAATGTTTACTTCATACTTTTCATGGTAACCAGGAATCATGGAATCTATGAACCTAGGAAACTTCTGGGCATGTGTCTTTTGATATACTGAATTTGGAATCCAAATTGACAGGAAAAATCAGGGCATTTTACTGAGAATTAAAAGGAAATCCGGTTCTAGGAGTTCCCATTTTCCGGAATCTACTTGGTCTCTTGATAAATTTTAATCAGCAATCTGAGCTTCTGGGTCCCTACATTTTCAGAGCTACCTGCTCCGTGGATATGCTAAATCTGGCATTACAGACCCTCAGGATTTTCTGGTCCTGTTATTAGTCTTAACCAAGGATTTGGCCCTAGAAATCCTTTTGTTTCCTGGGACCATCTACGACCATAATCATATTCCCCAGAATCAAAAGAAATATTGGTACAAAATTCCTCAATTCAGGTGACGTCAAAGTACAGAAAATTCTTGTGTGTGGGCAGGTAGGAATTGGGGTTTGGGGTTTGGAATATTCCACATTTTGGGAAGGGTTTGTGAATGGGAACCAGGAATCTCGGATTCTAGTTCCCAAAAATATTATGGACGTCTTTCTCTTGATATCCAAAAAACTGTAAATCTCGGTCACCAGGAACTGTCTCGGCATTTTGCAGAGTGAAGCAGGAAGCAGGGTAATAAAGGTAGTCATGTACAGGAAACTACACGTCATATTGATAAGGAAGTATAAGGAATCTTCCTTTTATGAGTTCTCAATCCCAAAAACTATGGGCCGTCTCCCTAAGACGTAATCACGAATCAGGTTTTTGAAGTAGGAATCTGGGTAATGGAAGTCCTCACATAAAGGAAACTTCACTGCCTATTGCTATGTAAGAATAAGGAATCTGCGTTACTCGGGTCCTCAATCCCCTAAAAAGCTTATGGTCATCTTGCTATGGGCTAAACACGAATCATGGAGTTTTCGAGCATGAATCTGGAAAATGGAGTCCTTATGTACATGCAATTACATGATCTACTCCTAAGAAAGAGTAAGGAATCTGGGTAACACGAGCCCTCAATCCCAAAAGTCTTCATAGCATTTTTGAAAGTTATAAAAAGAATCAGAATTTCAAAGCAGGATGTATCTAATGAGAGTCCTAATATATAGGAAAATACACAGCCGCTTGCCAAGGAAGAAAAATAATCGGGGTTATTGCACTCCTCATAACTTAAAATCAACAGGCCATCTGCTGTGGGCCAAAAAAAGATCCGGATTTAGAAGCTGGATCATAGGTAATAGCAGTCCTCATATGCAGAATCTACATGATCTCCAGCTAAGGAGAACTGAGAAACCTCTTTTACATGATTCGTCCATCACAATATCTACATGACATTTCCAAACAGGATTCTGGGGAACTGGAGTCCTCATATACAGGACATTACATGTCCCATCGGTAAACAAGAATAAGGAATCTGTGATACACGAGTGCACAATCCAAAAAATTCCCAGGGTGTCTTGTTGCGGTATAAACAAGAATCAAGGTTTCGAGCTCGTCTAATGTTTCGGAGATATTTGGCTTGTGGGTATTATGAATCAGTCATTTCAGGACCCCAGAAACATTCTGGTCCTCTTGAGAGTTTTAATCGGATATCTGGTAGTTCAAGTCCATTAGGTTCCTCAGGACAATTAATGTCAGTTTCCCGGAAAAAAGTATCATCTTGCTGTATTTGGATGTAACTTTGTTCTTAACATGAAATTGGTAATCCTTAAATTTCCTTTTGTACTTTATTTGGAGAGGGATCGAGGGTTTTGCAGTTTGCAAATATTTAGTATGAATTGTTAAATTGTAACCAGGCCCCTTGCATTCCACGTCCCTAGGAGACATCTAGGCATCTGCATTTTTGTACACAGAGGTTTGGAATTCATATGGACAGGAAAATTCAGGGCATTTGCTAAGAAAGGAAAGGGAATCCGGTTCTTGGAGTTCTTAATCGCCTCAATCTACAGTCTCTTGATAATGATTAATCAGCATTCTGGGCTTCTCTGTCACCATATTTTTAGTGTGTCTTTTGAAAAGGGACCAGGAATCTTGGGTTCCAATTTCTCAAGAACTAAATGGGAGTCTTTCTCTTGATATCCAAGCAATGGAATTCTAGGTCACCAGGAAATCACCTTGGCGGCTTGCTGAGAATGAAGCAGGAAATTCAGTAATGGGAGTCCTCATATACAGAACACTACACGACCTGTTGCTACGGAAGAATAAGGAAGCTTGGTTACTCGAAACTTCCATCCCAAAAACCAACAGACCATCTTGCTAAGAGATAACCACCATTCATGTTGCGGGAGTAGGAATCTGGATAATGGGAGTCCTCATAAATGGGAAACTGCATTGTCTATTGCTAATGGAGAAAAAGGAATTTGGTTTACATGTGTCCTCCATCCCAATAAAACTTCAGGGTTTCTTGCTAAGAGCTAAACACGAATTTGGGTTTTTGAGGCATAAACTAGGGAAATGAAATCCTCATATAGTCAAATGCACTGACTTTTCCTGAGAAAAAATAAGGAATGTGCGTGACATGTTTTCTCAAACTCCGAAAAAGTATACGGCGTCTTCCTAAGATATAAAAAAGAGTCAAGCTTTCAACACATGTATCTGTGAACAGGAGTACTCATATACAGTACTGTATGGCTGTTGCTAAAAATAAGGAACACGGGTGATACGAGTCCTCAGTCCTGAAAATCTACAGGGCATCTTGCTGATGGCTAAAAAGGAATCAGGGATTCGAGGCATGAATGTGGGTAATAGCAATCCTCATATACAGGAAGTTACATGGCCTCTTGCTAATAAAAGAGAATAAATCTGTTTCCCACTATTCGTCTATCAAAAAAACTACATGACTTCTTATGAAGAGCTAAACAAGTATCAGGGTTTTGAAACAGGAATCAAGGGAAAGATAGTCCTCACATAAAGGACACAACTCAGTACAAATAAAGAATCATTGTTGTACGTGCCCTCAATCCAAAAAATTCCCTGGTTGTCTGCTATGGGAAATACAAGAAACAGATCTTGGAGCTCCCCCAATATTTCAGAGCAATTTAACATTCGGATATTATGAATCGGTCATTTTAGGACTCCAGCAACATTCTGGTACTCTTAAAAGTTGTAAATGGGATTGGGCACTGCAAGTCCGTTAGGTTCCTCAGAACAACTAAGGCCAGATTCCAAGACAAAAAGAATCTTCTTGCCATATTTGGATGTAACTGTTCTTAAGGTGAACCCTGTAATCCTTTCCCTTCCGTGTCTGTTTTTAATTTGAGAAGGGACAAGGGTTTTGCACTTGCTAAATTTTACTATGTACATTTAATGGTAACAGGAATCATGGAATCCACGAACCTAGGAAACTTTTGGGCATCTGACTTTTGATATATTGAATTTGGAATCCAAATCGACAGGAAAAATCAGGGCATCGTACTGAGAATTAAAAGGAAATTCGGTTCTAGGAGTTCTCATTTTCCGGAATCTACAGGACCTCTCGATAAGGTTTAAACAGCAATCTGGGCTTCAGGGTCCCTACATTTTCAGAGCTACTGGCTCCGTGGATACAATAATTCTGTCATTACAGATCCTCAGGATCTTGCTGGTGGTCTTGTTAGTTGTAATCAAGGATTTGGCCCTAGAAATCCTATTGCTTCCTGGGACAATATACGACCATAATCATATTCCCCAGAATCAAAAGGTATATTGCTACAAAATTCCTCGATTCGGGTGACCTCAAGGTACAGAAAATTCTTGTGGCTGGACAGGTAGGAATTGGGGTTTGGGGTTTGGAATATTCCACATTTTGGAAAGGTCTTGTGAAAGGGAACCAGGAATCTTGGATTCCAGTTCCCAAAGAACGTTATGGACGTCTTTCTCTTGAAAGCCAAAAAACTGGAATTCTCGGTCACCAGGAACTGTCTTGGCATCCTGTAGAGTGAAGCAGGAAGCTGTATAATGCAGGTTGTCATATACAGGAAAGTACACGTCATATTGCTAAGGAAGTATAAGGAATCTTCCTTATATGAGTCCTCAATCCCCAAAACTACAGTCCGTCTTCCTAAGACGTAACCACAAATCAGGTTTTTGTAGTAGGAATCTGTGTAATGGGAGTCCTCCCATAAATGAAACCTCACTGCCTATTTCTAAGTAAGAATAAGGAATCTGCATTACTCGTAATCTTGCTATGGGCTAAACACGAATCATGTTGTTTTCGAGCATGAATCTGGAAAATGGAGTCCTTATTTACAGGCAATTACATGATCTATTGCTAAGAAAGAATAAGGAATCTGGGTTACACGAGTCCTCAATCTCAAGTCTACAGAGCATCTTGTAAAGTTGTAAAAAGAATCAGAGTTTCAAAGCAGGATGTATCTAATGAGAGTCCTAATATACAGGAAAATACACAGCCCCTTGCCAAGGAAGAAAAGGAAACGGGGTTAGTGCAGTCCTCAGTCCTTAAAATCAACAGGCCATCTGCTGTGGGCTAAACAAGATCAGGGTTTAGAAGCTGGAACATAGGTAATAGTAGTCCTCATATGCAGAATCTATATGATCTCTAGCTAAGGAGAACTAAGAAACCGCTTTTACACATTTCCTCCCTCACAATATCTACGTGACATCTTCCTAATGGCAAAACAAGAAATAGGTTTTCCAAACAGGATTCTGGGGAACGGGAGTCCTCATATACAGGACATAACACGGCCCTTCGGTAAAGAAGAATAAGGAATCTGTGATACACTAGTCCACAATCCGAAAAATTCTCAGAGTGTCTTGCTGCCGTATAAACAAGAATCAAGGTTTGGAGCTTGTCTCATGTTTCAGAGATATTTGGCTTGTGGGTATTATGAATCAGTCATTTCACGACTTCAGCAACATTCTGGTCCTCTTGAGAGTTGTAATCGGGTATCTGGTAGTACAAATCCCTTAAGTTCCTCAGGATATTAAGGCCAGATTCCCGGAAAAATGTATCATATTGCCGTATTTGGATGTAACTTTGGTCTTAAGATGGACCTGGTAATCATTAAATTTCCGTTTGAACTTTATTTGTAGAGGGGCCGAGGGTTTTGGAGTTGCCAAATATTTAGTACGTATTATTAAAATGTAACCAGGATCCATGGATTCAACCTCCCTAGGAAACATCTGGGCATCTCCATTTTTGAACACAGAGTTTTGAAATCCACATGCACCGGAAAATTCAGGACATCTTGCTGACAATGGAAAGGGAATCCGGCTCTTTGAGTTCTCTATCGTGTAAATATACAAAGTCTCCTGATAAGGTTTAATCAATAATCTGGACTTCTATGTCGCCACATTTTAGTATGTCTTTTGAAAAGGGACCAGGAATCTTGGGTTCCAATTCCTCAAGAACTTTATGGGAGTCTTTTTCATGATATCCAAGCAACTGGAATTCTAGGCCACCAGGAAATATCTTGGCTTCTTGCTGAGAATAAAGCAGGAATTTCAGTAATGGGAGTCCTCATATACAGAACACTACACGACCTGTTGCTACGGAAGAATAAGGAATCTTGGTTACACGAGGCCTCCATCACAAAAACCTACAGGCCGTCTTGGTAAGAGATAACCACCATTCAGGTTTTGGGAGTAAGAATCTGGATAATGGGAGTCCTCATATACAGGAAACTGCACTGTCTTGCTAAAGGAGAATAAGGAATCTGGTTTATACGTGTCCTCCATCCCAATAAAACTTCAGGGTTTCTTGCTAAGGGCTAAACACGAATTAAGGATTTTAAAGCATAAATTAGGGAAATGAAATCCTCATATAGAGACAAATGCACGGACTTTTACTTAGAAAGATTAAGGAATGTGGGTGACATGTTTTCTCAAAATCCAAAAAAGTATAAGTCGTCTTCCTCAGATCTAAACAAGATTCAAGTTTTCGAAGCATGTATCTGTGAACCGGAGTACTCATATACAGGTAATTGCATGACTGTTGCTAAAAATAAGTAATCTGGTTTATACTAGCACTCCGTCCTGAAAATCTGCAGGGCATCTTACTGATGGCTAAAGATGAATCAGGGATTCCAGGCATGAATGTCGGTAATAGCAATCCTCATATACTGGAAACTACATGGCCTCTTGCAAATAAAGAGAAGAATTCTGTTTTCCACGGTTCCTCTATCAAAAAATATACATGACTTCTTACTCAGTGCTAAACAAGAATCAGGGTTTCAAAACAGGAATCAAGGGAAAGAAAGTCCTCACATACAGGACACTACATGGCCTCCTACTAAATACGAATAAAGAATCGATGTTGTACGCGCCCTCAGTCCAAAAAATTCCCAGGTTGTCTGCTCTGGGAGAAACAAGAAAGAGATCTTCGAGCTCCACAATTGATTCAAAGCAATTTAGCATTCCGGTATTATGATTTGGTCATTTCAGGACTCCAGCAACATTCTGATCCTCTTAAGAGTTGTAAATGGTATTGGGCACTCCAAGTTCGTTAGGTTCCTCATAACAACTAAGGCCAGATTCCAGGACAAAAAAATCTTCTTGCCATATTTGGATGTAACTCTGGTCTTACGGTGAACACTGTAATCTTTCCCCTTCCGTGTCTCTTGATATTTTGAGAAGGGACAAGGGTTTGGCACTTTCCAAATGTTTAATACATACTTTTAATGCTAACCAGGAATCATGGAATTCACGTACCTAGGAAACTTCTGGGCATCTGACTTTTGAAATACTGAATTTGGAATCCAAATCGACAGGAAAAATCAATGCATATTACTGAGAATTAAAAGGAAATCCGTTTCAGGAGTTCTCGTTTTCCAGAATCGACAGGGCTTCTTGATAAGGTTTAATCAGCAATCTGGGCTTCTGGGTTCCTATTTGTTCAGAGCTATTTGCTCCATGGATATGCTAAATCTGTCATTACAGATCCTCAGGATTTTTCTGGTCCTCTTTTTAGTTGTAATCAAGGCTTTGTCCCTACAAATCCTTTAGTTTCCTGGGACCATCTACTACCATAATCATATTCCCCAGAATCAAATGGTATATTGGTACAAAATTCCTCAACTCAAGTGACCACAAAGTACAGAAAATTCTTGTGGCTGGGCAGGTAGGAATTGAGGTTTGGGTTTGGATTATTCCACATTTTTGGGAGGTTTTGTGAAGGGGAACCAGGAATCTTGGATTCCAGTTCCCAAAGAACATTATGGACGTCTATCTTCTGATATCCAAAAATCTGGAATTCACGGTCTCCAGGAAATGTCTCGGCATCCTGCAGAGTGAAGCAGGAAGCTGGGTAATGGAGGTCGTCATATACAGTACACTACACTTCATATTGCTAAGGAAGTATAAGGAATATTCCATATATGAGACAATACGAAAAACTACAGGCAGTCTTCCTAAGACGTAACCACGAATCAGGTTACTGAAGTAGGAATCTGGGTAATGGGATTTCTCACATAAAGGAAACTTCACTGCCTATTGCTAAGTAAGAATAAGGAATTTGCTTTACTCGGATCCTCAATTCCAAAAAAGCTTAAGTCATCTTGCTATGGGCTAAACAAGTATCATGGTGTTTTCGAGCATTAATCTGGAAAATGGAGTCTTTATTTACAGGAAAGTACATGACTTTTTGCTAAGAAAGGATAAGGAATCTGGGTTATTCGAATCCTCAATCCCAAAAATCTACAGAGCATCTTGGAAAGTTCTAAAAAGAATCAGATTTTCGAAGAAGGTTGTATCTAATGAGAGTCCTAATATACAGGAAAATACAAGCCCCTTGCCAACGAAGAAAAATAATCGGGGTTATTGCAGTCCTCATTCCTTAAAATCAACAGGTCATCTGCTGTGGGCTAAAAAAGAATCAGAATTTAGAAGCTGGATCATAGGTAATAGCAGTCCTCATATGCAGAATCTACATGATCTCTAACTAAGGAGAACTAAGAAACCTCTTTTACATGGTTCCTCCGTCACAATATCTACATGACATTTTGGTAATGGCAAAACAAGAATCAGAGTTTCCAAACAGGATTCTGGGGAATGGGAGTCCTCATATGCAGGACATTACATGGCCCCTCGGTAAACAAGAATAAGGAATCTGTGATACACGAGTCCACAATCAGAAAAATTCTCAGGGTATCTTGCTGCAGTATAAACAAGAAACAAGGTTTCAAGTTCATCTCATGTTTCGGAGATATATGGCTTGTGGGTATTATGAATCAGTCATTTCAGGACTCCAGCAACATTCTGGTTCTCTTGAGAGTTTTAATCGGATATCTGGTAGTTCATGTCCATTAGGTTCCTCAGGACAATTAATGTCAGTTTCCCAGAAAAAAGAATCATCTTGCCGTATTGGATATAACTTTGGTCTTAACATGAAATTGGTAATCCTTAAATTTTCGTTTGTACTTTATTTGGAGAGAGGCCAAGGGTTCTGCAGTTGCCAAATATTTAGTACGAATTATTAAAATGTAACCAGGACCCATGGATTCCATGTCCCTAGGAAATCTCTGGCATCTGTATTTTTGTACACAGAGATTTGGTATCCATATGGACAGGGAAATTCAGGGCATTTGCTGAGAATGGAAAGGGAAGCCGGTTCATGGAGTACTTAATCGCCTAAATCTACAGTCTCTTGATAAGGTTTAATCAGCATTCTGGCTTCAAAATGCCTCATTTTTAGAGTGTCTTTTGAAAAGGGATCAGGAATCTTGGGTTCCAATACCTCAAGAACTAAATGGGAGTCTTTCTCTTGATATCCAAGTAACTGGAATTCTAGGACACCAGGAAATAACTTGGCGTCTTGCTGAGACTGAAGCAGGAAATTCAGTAATGGGAATCCTCATATACAGAACACTACACGATCTGTTGATATGGAAGAATAAGGAATCTTGGTTACACGAGGCCTCCATCCCAAAAACCTACAGACCGTCTTGCTAACAGATAACCACCATTCAGGTTGTGGAAGTAGGAATCTGGATAATGGGAGTCCTCATAAACGGGAAACTGCACTGTCTATTGCTAAAGGAGAAAAAGGAATCTGGTTTACATGTGTCCTCCATCCCAATAAAACTTCAGGGTTTCTGCCTAAGGGCTAAACACGAATTTGGGTTTTTGAAGCATAAACTAGGGAAATGAAATCCTCATATACAGGCAAATGCACTGACTTTTCCTAAGAAAGAATAAGGAATGTGGGTGACATGTTTTCTTATTCTCCAAAAAAGTTTACAGCATCTTCATCAGATATAAACAAGAATCAAGCTTTTGACGCATGTATCTGTTAACAGGAGTACTCCTATACAGGTAACTGTATGGCTGTTGCTAAAAATAAGGAATCTGGGTTCTACGAGTCCTCAGTACTGAAAATCTACAGGCCATCTTGCTGAGGGCTAAAGAAGAATCAGGGATTTGAGACATGAATGTGGTTAATAGCAATCATCATATACTGCAAACCACATGGCCTCGTGCTAATAAAAGAGAAGAAATCTGTTTTCCACGGTTCCTCTATCAAAAAATCTAAATGACTTCTTACTAAGGGCTAAACAAGAATGAGGGTTTCGAAACAGGAATCAAAGGAAAGAGAGTACTCACATACAGGACACTACATGGCCTCCAAGTAAGTACAAATAAAGAATCACTGTTGTACGCGCCCTCAATCCAAAAAATTCCCAGGTTGTCTGCTATGGGAAAAACAAGAAACAGATCTTCGAGCTCCCTTAATGTTTCAGAGCAATTTAGCATTCGGATATTATGAATCGGTCATTTCAGGACTCCAGCAACATTCTGGTCCTCTTAAAGTTGTGAATGGTATTGGACACCCAAGTCCCTTAGGATCCTCAGAACAACTAAGGCCAAATTCCAGGATAAAAAGAATCTTCTTGCCATATTTGGATGTAACTCTGGTCTTAAGGTGTACCCTGCA